>NC_091300.1:35253142-35278142 GCF_038502225.1 Cherax quadricarinatus | reverse complement strand
TTCTGTGCTTTGAATACATAGTAGAGCTGCAAGTGGAGAGAATAACAGGAGTTGAATGGGAAAAGCCTGACTATAAAAGAGAGGACTACATAGGGTTGAAGAACTTCCTGCGGGAGGTCCAGTGGGACAGAGAACTGGCAGGAAAGCCAGTAAATGAAATGATGGAATATGTAACAACAAAATGCAAGGAGGCAGTGGAAAGGTTTATTCCCAAGGCAACAGTAACAACGGGAAGACCAGAACGAGCCCCTGGTTTACCAGACGGTGTAAGGAGGCAAAAACAAAGTGCAATAGAGAATGGAAAAAGTACAGAAGGTAGAGAACACACGAAAATAGGGAGATCAGTCGCAGAGCCAGGAATGAGTATGCACAGGTAAGGAGGGAGGCCCAGCGACAGTATGAAAATGACATAGCATCGAGAATCAAGACTGACCTGAAACTGTTGTATAGCCACATCAGGAGGAAGACAGCAGTCAAAGACCAGATGATCAGATTAAGGACAGAAGGTGGAGAACTCACAAGAAATGATCAGGAGGTATGTGAGGAGCTGAACAGGAGATTTAAGGAAGTTTTTACAGTAGAGACAGGAAGGGCTGTGGGAAGACAGCACAGAAGGGAACATCAAGAGGGAATATACCAACAAGTGTTGGATGACATACGAACAACCGAGGAGGAGGTGAAGAAGCTCCTAAGTGACCTTGACACCTCAAAGGCGATGGGACCGGACAACATCTCCCCATGGGTCCTTAGAGAAGGAGCAGAGATGCTGTGCGTGCCTCTAACCACAATCTTCAACACATCCCTTGAAACTGGGCAACTACCTGAGAAATGGAAGACAGCTAATGTAGTCCCCATATTTAAGAAAGGAAACAGAAACGAGGCACTAAACTACAGATCTGTGTCTCTGACATGTATTGTGTGCAAAGTCATGGAGAAGATTATCAGGAGGAGAGTGGTCGAACACCTGGAAAGGAACAAGATTATAAATGAAAACCAGCATGGGTTCATGGAAGGCAAATCGTGTATCACAAACCTCCTGGAGTTTTATGACAAGGTAACAGAAGTAAGACACGAGAGAGAGGGGTGGGTAGATTGCGTTTTCCTAGACTGCAGGAAGGTCTTTGACACAGTTCCCCACAAGAGATTAGTGCAGAAGCTGGAGGATCAGGCGCATGTAACAGGGAGGGCACTGCAATGGATCAGGGAATACCTGACAGGGAGGCAGCAACGAGTCATGGTACGTGAAGAGGTATCACAGTGGGCGCCTGTGACGAGCGGGGTCCCACAGGGGTCAGTTCTAGGACCAGTGCTATTTTTGATATATGTGAACGACATGATGGAAGGAATAGACTCTGAAGTGTCCCTGTTCACAGATGATGTGAAGTTGATGAGAAGAATTAAATCGGATGAGGATGAGGCAGGACTGCAAAGAGACCTGGACAGGCTGGACATGTGGTCCAGTAACTGGCTTCTCGAATTCAATCCAGCCAAATGCAAAGTCATGAAGATTGGGGAGGGGCAAAGAAGACCGCAGACAGAGTATAGGCTAGGTGGACAAAGACTACAGACCTCACTCAGGGAGAAAGACCTTGGGGTGACCATAACACCGAACACATCACCGGACGCACACATCAACCAAATAACTGCTGCAGCATACGGGCACCTGGCAAACCTGAGAATAGCATTCCGATACCTTAATAAGGAATCGTTCAAGACACTGTACACTGTGTATGTTAGGCCCATACTGGAGTATGCAGCACCAGTTGGAACCCACACCTGGTCAAGCACGTCAAGAAGTTAGAGAAAGTACAAAGGTTTGCAACAAGGCTAGTCCCAGAGCTCAGGGGAATGTCGTATGAGGAAAGGTTGAGGGAAATCGGACTGACGACACTGGAGGACAGAAGGGTCAGGGGAGACATGATAACGACATACAAGATACTGCGGGGAATAGACAAGGTGGACAGAGATAGGATGTTCCAGAGAGGGGACACATGGACAAGGGGTCACAACTGGAAGCTGAAGACTCAGACGAGTCACAGGGACGTTAGGAAGTATTTCTTCAGTCATAGAATTGTCAGGAAGTGGAATAGCCTAGCAAGTGAAGTAGTGGAGGCAGGAACCATACACAGTCTTAAGAAAAGGTATGATACAGCTCAGGAAGCAGAGAGAGAGAGGACCTAGTAGCGATCAGTGAAGAGGCGGGGCCAGGAGCTGAGTCTCGACCCCTGCAACCACAATTAGGTGAGTACACACACACACACACACACGCATGCATGCACACACACACACACACAATGCACACACACCTACACACACCTACACACACACATACACACACATACATGCACGTATATACAACAGGCCTAGTGTCTAATCGACTTGTGCCTAGGACAAAATGGTAACTAGCACACACACACACACACACACACACACACACACACACACACGCGGGGCCAGGAGCTATGACTCGACCCCTGCAACCACAAATAGGTGAGTACACATACACACACACACACGCGCGCGCTCAGAAATGAAACATACCACCTGAACTGTATACATGTCACAGAAAGGCATAGATCTTCATAGATCTAAACTTACTCCCTTTTCAGTACATCCACACTTACTACTGTGCAATCTACATCTACAGGACCTTAAATTCCAATATTAACCTTGACCTAAAACGCTTTCTTGATAGTTGTGACAGAACCCACAGGCACAACACCAGACACAAACATCTCTATGACATTCCCCGTGTCCGACTAAACCTTTACAAAAATTCAATGTATGTCAAAGGCCCTAAAATCTGGAACACCCTACCTGAAAATTCCAAAACATTCATCACCTTCAAAACTACCATCAGAAAACATCTTATCTCCCTGATACACCCTGTCAACTAATAATACGAATACCACCTGGTGGTTCACACTTACACTCACTCACCCATTTGACCATAAACAGAAATATCAATCTCAATCTCAAAATAATGAATCTTAACTAGTCAAAAGTTGGCCTGTGATACTCCAATACTGAAACTATGTATAGTGCCAAAACAAAAGCATTCACATTGCTAAACTCACAACTAGTATTTAGTCACTTAGCCATAATACCAACTTATCTCATAATTCTGTAACATTTAAACCTAAGATTTAATATAAGTCTGCCCGAAATGCCTAGCCATGCTAGGCGTTCTAGTGGTACACTCTGTAATTATTATTTTACTACATGTAAACCACACAACAACCAAATTCTGTAAACTCAGCATTGTAATACTTATAGAGAATAAAGTTTGAATTGAATTGAATTACAAACACGTTCAGAACTTGTACTGGCATCATCGTCCTCATTGTACACAGCTGACATAGTCTAGATACGTGTAATATTATAGAGTGAGCAGTGAAACACTACTACCCACAAACTTCCTCAATCTTGATTGCTCAGCTGAAGGGTATTTTTACACTCACTACATCTCTGATACAGATTACAAGTAACAATAAACGTGTCACCTTTGGGATCCCTTAGTCTCTTGAGCAGTATTTATGAGAACAGCGCCTTAAACTGGTTTGCCGAGATCCAAGTTTTCGACACAGTACCAATTTATATTAATATATAACCACTAACTTATAAACAAATTGCTGTGTGACAAGCTACCAAGTTACTGTTGAGTTACCATATTCTTACAATAACTGGCAACTGTTCACTCAGCAGTAAGATAAGAGAGAATTTGCAACTTATCACTAAGTGACTACAATATTCCACATGTACGTGACAAGTACCTGGAGTCCCAAACCAGGTCTTTCGGTTGATGGCCTGATCAACCAAGCTGTTGGTGCTTACGGCATGGAGTTCAACATGGGCACCATAGCCCGTTGATAGGAAAATGACTTGAGGAATTTATCAACTTCCCTTCTGAACACAGATTTGAGTCTGTTGGTAATGTCCCTTAAATATGAAGAATGTTGTACTGTCTGCCAAGACTTGTTTTCGTAAAAACTGATTTCGGTGTTCGAGAGACTTCAAGCGTCTTCAGTAATTTTGGTACCTGACTCGATTTGCACAAGTAAATCTTACAAACTTTCCTTACATTATTTAGTATACACTTATCTTTAATTTACTTTGCGTTATTAATACTTCTTAGTGTTGTAAGCCCGAGGATGATCCTTGGAACCATTAACAAATATAAGCATTATAATGCCGGTTCACTAGTTATGAAGTTTACATCTACGATACCTCCTTCAAGGAGTTACTAAGAGCGACGTCAGGAGTTAAAACCCAGAATGCTGCCTCCTAACAAACACAAACAACAATAACCAGCAGGTATAGAGTAAGAAACTGCCATGACGCAGTACCCATGTCGAAGAGATGGGTATGAAGTGTCTCATATCTGGCCCCTTACCCACCACCATCCCGTAGCATGCGGATGCACTTGCTTCTGTCCCACCCTTCCTCTCCCGTGCCCCGTCCCACCTCGCCCAGCATCCTGCTGGGTGCACTTGGTTCTGTCCCACACAACCACGTACCTTGCTAGATTTAACTTGCTACTGCCCAACCTAACCAAGACTTGGAAATAATTATAATTATGTCAGCTGACCTTTCTCTTAAAGAACACAAAAAGACAAATGTCACGATAGCCAGGAAGATGACGGGGTGGGTAATGAACCTTCAAAACAGGGGAAATAATGCCAATGGCGACACTTTTCAAATCGCTAGTGGAATATTGTTTAGTGTTGATGGCCCCTTTCAGGGCAGGAGAAATATCAGAGCTGGAACAAATACAGAGAATGTTTACTGCCCGCACAGAGCCAGTAAAGCATTTAACTTACTGGGAACGCCTTAGAGTCTTAAATATATGTTCGGTGGAGCAGAGGAGGGATACATGATAATATATACCTAGAAAGTACTCGAAGGCCTGATCCCAATTCTGCACATTGCCATAAGAACATACTGGAGCGAGATATATGGAAGTACAAAATAATCCCAGTGAAAAGTAGGGGTGCGGTGAGCACATCAAGGGAACACTGTATCAACATCCGTGGCCCAACATTATTCAACATCTTATTAGTAGATATCAGAAACACTAATGGAACAAGAGAAGTATTCAAGAGGAAACTAGACAAGTATCTTCACCAGATGCCAGATCAAACAGGTTGTGATGGATGTGTGTGGCAGCGGGCCTCTAGCAGCAACAGCCTGGATGACCAGGCTAGCACCAGACAGGCCTAGCCCATGGCCGGGTTCCGATAGTAGAAAGATCCTCGGAACTCATCAAAGGTATATACGCACACTTTTATGTTATAATGTAATGTGGTAGGCATTTTACCCTTTTGTTTTAAACGTCAGAACGTCGCTATCTTGTGTTATAATTCCATGAATTTAAACACTGGATACTTGAACCAGATAATACTGTTGATGAGTGCCTGACTTGCTAGGAAGTCTGCTTGGAGTCACCTGGACACCACCTTGACGTAGGTGGCTGGTATAAGATTACAA
The DNA here is from genome assembly GCF_038502225.1 of Cherax quadricarinatus. Lineage (NCBI taxonomy): Eukaryota > Metazoa > Arthropoda > Malacostraca > Decapoda > Parastacidae > Cherax > Cherax quadricarinatus. The sequence continues at coordinate 35,272,655 of NC_091300.1, read as the reverse complement.
TCTGGGGGTCTGAAGCAAGAATTTCAATCTGGGACTGAAGCTAGGATTCCAATCCAAGGGTTGAAGCTAGAATATCAAGCTGGGGGCTGAAGCTATGATTTCAAATCTGGGATCTGAAGCTAGTATTTCAACATGGGGCTGAAGCTAGTATTTAAACCTGGGGCTGAAGTTAGTATTTCAACCTGGGGCTGAAGTTAGTATTTCAACATGGGGCTGAAGCTAGTATTTAAACCTGGGGCTGAAGTTAGTATTTCAACTTGGGGCTGAAGTTAGTATTTCAACCTGGGGCTGAAGTTAGTATTTCAACTTTGGGCTGAAGCTAGTATTTCAACCTGGGGGCTGAAGTTAGTATTTCAACCTGGGGCTGAAGCTAGTATTTCAACCTGGGGCTGAAGTTAGTATTTCAACCTGGGGCTGAAGCTAGTATTTCAACCTGGGGGCTGAAGCTAGTATTTCAACCTGGGGGCTGAAGTTAGTATTTCAACCTGGGCTGAAGCTAGTATTTCAACCTGGGGCTGAATCTAGTATTTCAACCTGTGGGATGAAGTTAGTATTTCAACCTGGGGGCTGAAGTTAGTATTTCAACCTGGGACTGAAGCTAGTATTTCAACCTGGGGCTGAAGCTAGTATTTCAACCTGGGGCTGAAGTTAGTATTTCAACCTGGGGGCTGAAGTTATTATTTCAACCTGGGGGCTGAATCTAGTATTTCAACCTGGGGCTGAAGTTAGTATTTCAACCTGGAGGCTGAAGTTATTATTTCAACCTGGGGGCTGAATCTAGTATTTCAACCTGGGGCTGAAGTTAGTATTTCAACCTGGGGGCTGAAGTTAGTATTTCAACCTGGGGCTGAAGTTAGTATTCAACCTAGGGCTGAAGTTAGTATTTCAACCTGGGGCTGAAGTTTGTATTTCAACTTGGGGCTGAAGCTAGTATTTCAACCTGGGGCTGAAGTTAGTATTTCAACCTGGGGGCTGAAGTTAGTATTTCAACCTGGGGGCTGAAGTTAGTATTTCAACCAGGGGGCTGAAATTAGTATTTCAACCTGGGGGCTAAAGCTAGTATTTCAACCTGGGGCTGAAGTTAGTATTTCAACCTGGGGGCTGAAGCTACTATTTCAACCTGGGGGCTGAAGCTACTATTTCAACCTGGGGGCTGAAGTTAGTATTTCAACCTGGGGGCTGAAGTTAGTATTTCAACCTGGGGGCTGAAGTTAGTATTTCAACCTGGGGCTGAAGCTAGTATTTCAACCTGGAGGCTGAAGGTAGTATTTCAACCTGGGGCTGAAGTTAGTATTTCAACCTGGGGGTGAAGTTAGTATTTCAACCTGGAGGCTGAAGTTAGTATTTCAACCTGGGGCTGAAGCTAGTATTTCAACCTGGGGCTGAAGTTAGTATTTCAACCTGGGGGCTAAAGCTAGTATTTCAACCTGGGGCTGAAGCTAGTATTTCAACCTGGGGGCTGAAGTTAGTATTATTTCAACCTGGGGGCTGAAGTTAGTATTTCAACCTGGGGGCTGAAGTTAGTATTTCAACCTGGGGGCTGAAGTTAGTATTTCAACCTGGGGCTGAAGTTAGTATTTCAACCTGGGGCTGAAGTTAGTATTTTAACTTAAGGCTGAAGTTAGTATTTCAACCTGGGGCTGAAGTTAGTATTTCAACCTGGGGATGAAGTTAGTATTTCAACCTGGGGCTGAAGTTAGTATTTCAACCTGGGGCTGAAGTTAGTATTTCAAACTGGGGATGAAGTTAGTATTTCAAACGGCAAAATAAAATCACGTATGTGAAATTCTTAAATCGTCGTGTTTTTGTGTTCACTGATCAGTAGAGTGAAAAATGACCATTAACTGAAAATTTACTAAAAGTATTTGCCCCACTACTCCCACCTTCCCGGGGTTGTGCCACTGGTTGGTAGACTTGGGTGATACGTGAGGATGACACGTGGATGACCACTTGGTGTCCAGCGTGTCACTACTAGGCTTGCTGGGGATGCACCTGCAAGAGGCCAGGAATACTAGCTGACCCTAGAGAGAACAAGGGGGCTACAACTCGCACTTCGTTCCTGTCCCGCCCATCCATACGTCCTGTTGAGCTGTACCTGTCAATGACACCCCCTACCCCATAGCCTGAGGGGGTTGTACCTGCTAATGGCACCCCTACCCCGTAACCTGAGGGGCTGTACCTGCTAATGGCACCCCTACTCCCGTAACCTGAGGGGTTGTACCTGCTAATGGCACCCCTACCCCGTAACCTGAGAGGTTGTACCTGCTAATGGCACCCCTACCCCGTAACCTGAGGGGCTGTACCTGCTAATGGCACCCCTACCCCGTAACCTGAGGGGCTGTACCTGCTAATGGCACCCCTACCCCGTAACCTGAGGGGTTGTACCTGCTAATGGCACCCCTACCCCGTAACCTGAGGGGCTGTACCTGCTAATGGCACCCCTACCCCGTAACCTGAGGGATTGTACCTGCTAATGACATCCCCTACCCTGTAACCTGCTGGGCTATACCATCAATGTCCCGTGCTACCTTGCACTTGTTGCTGCCCTACACAACATACCATGCCCCACCACCACCTCCCAGCATCACTGCATCATGACTCGCCGCGACCTCTCCTTCATCCAGCACGCCACCTCTAAACCGAGGCGTTTATATGTGAGGTGACACAGGAAAGGCATAAATAATGCCAGACACCAAGGAGGCAGAGTGCCAGTATTTCCCTCCTACTCCCACCATTAGGCCCCACTTTCCCGCGGTACAAGGACACCACCTGCTGTTGCTGGTGTTGGTGTGACTATCACCTCCACCAGGTGCTGGTGGTGGTGGTGGTGATAGCTCCCTGAGCCGTCACCAAGGCCGGCAGCAACCCTTGCTTGCACCAAGAGTGACACTCGTGCAGATTTGCAAGTTTCCCGGTTATGCTCACCCACTGCTTTGTAAGACTTGTCGCGGCCATTTTTCTTTTTTTTATAAATTGCTTATACGTTTCTGAATACACGTTTTCATAGGTTTATGTAACTCAACTTAAAGAATATAATATTTGAGTTATAGGAAACTAAGACATCGACGCTGGAAACTTTGTAAGAAAATTAAGGTATTACTGAAACGAAACTTGTGAAACTATCAGAGTTGGTAAACCATTAATGTAATACTTGACAATATCCTTGTCACGCTACTGAAGTTTCCCAGCTGAGACTGAAACAACGCTTACTGTATGAAACACACTGTATGATTTATAGTATTATATTCATGGGGGCGCTAAACCCGTAGAGGTTATAACCTCCTAGGAAATGATGGCAATCAGATTCGATCCAAGAGGATGGATCCAATTATTTGGATCCCGAGCCCCTCACTGCAGTCAAGGCACGTCCACGAGGGGGTTCTGTGACGGAATATTTCATGGAAACAATGGTAGTTCTTGCTCCCACTGTGTAATTGTCATCTATAATAAAGTAGCAGCATACTACTGTTGAATCCAATTTTAATAAAAGAAAGTTATAGCTGATGCTGGAGACAGTGAGGGCTGGCTGCGGGGACGTTTGCTGGAGAGTGAGAGGTTGGTCACGGGAGTGTTTGTTGGAGTGTGTGTGAGGCTGGCTGCTGGGGTGTTTGTTGGAGTGTGTGTGAGAGGCTGGCTGCCGGGGTGTTTGTTGGAGAGAGGGTGAGAGGTTGGCTGCAGGGGTGTTTGTTGGAGTGTGTGAGAGGGTGGCTGGAGGGGGTGTTTGTTGGAGAGAGTTTGAGGCTGGCTGCAAGGGTGTTTGTTGAAGAGTGTGTGAGAGGCTGGCTGCTGGGGTGTTTGTTGGAGAATGTGTGAGAAGTTCGCTGCCGGAGCGTTTGCTGGAGTGTGAGGCTGACTGTTGAGTTGTTTGCTGGAGTGTGAGAGGCTGACTGCTGGGGAGTTTGCTGGAGTGTGAGAGGCTGACTGCTGGGGAGTTTGCTGGAGTGTGAGAGGCTGACTGCTGGGGAGTTTGCTGGAGTGTGAGAGGATGACTGCTGGGGAGTTTGCTGGAGTGTGAGAGGCTGGCTGCGGGGATGTTTGTTGGAGACAGGGTGAGGGCTGGCTGCTGGGGTGTTTGTTGTAGAGAGAGTGAGGGCTGGTTGCTGGGGCGTTTGCTGGAGTGTGAGAGAGGCTGGCTGCTGGGGCGTTTGCTGGAGTGTGAGAGAGGCTGGCTGCAAGGGTGTTTGTTGGAGATAGGGTGAGGGCTGGCTGCGGGGGCGTTAGTTGGAGTGTGAGAGGCTGGCTGCTGGGACGTTTGCTATTGGCAAAGCTTAGTAGAAAAAAACGAGTCCAAATAAGGTGAGAGGCGCAGTTGTCTGCCCACAGATTATCAGAATCTTACGTCAAAACAAGCATGTGCCTGCGTGGCTTACCCCCCCCCCCCATCCTCCTCACTCTATAAAAGTTGCACATTGAATACGATCGCAGTCTACTTTAAATAGTTAAAATTTGTGAAGGTTCTTTCAGGAAGTGAAGGCTGGCAGCACTCTATCAATTTTCTCTTAGTACCAGCATATCAGTGGTCTTCCTATTATTATTATTATTATTATTATTATTATTATTATTATCATCATTATTTAGGCTGGGTTCAAGGAAGGGCAGGGTAACTCCACATTCTGTTTCTCGTTTTTGTTTTATCTGACAGACAGGGATATAAATCATAGCAATATATAATCGTTTGCTGATGATACCAAATCTCTAAGTGAATCTTCAAGCTGATATAAATGAAGACATCCGGTGGGTCTCAGGCAACAATATAATGTTCAATTACATGCTTCAGTTGTTCCAGTATGGATTGGAGGAAATATAGAGAGAAACGGAGTACATGACAAACTCGAATAATTCAAGAGAACGAAAGTTCCTTGTTGAAGACCTTGGACTGAAGTCAGAGGATCTCACATTCACATTGAGAACCCGATAAGACTATATATATATATATATAAGAGGTCACCCCTTTCGCATAAAAGGGAAATTATCAATACACTGCTGGCTGTCTTCAAGAAGAAGCTTGATATGTTCTTCAAATCATTTCATGATCAGTCGGGCAGTGGCGTAAAGTTGGACTATGCGGTCAGCACTAACAGCCTAGTAGCTCAGGCAACAACCAGGAGGGTGGGTCTGGGACCAGGCCACACTACTGCCATCATTCTCCTAAATACCCACACTTCTGCCCTCATTCCTCTCATCACCCACACTACCGCCTTCGTTCTTGTTACTACCCACACTACTGCCCTCATTCTTCTATCTACACTACCTCCCTCATTCTTGCCATGACCCACAATAGTGCCCTCATCCTTGGCACTACCCACACTACTGCCCTCATTCTTGTCACTACCCACACTACTGCCCTCATTCTTGTCACTACCCACACTACTGCCCTCATTCTTGTCACTACCCACACTACTGCCCTCATTCTTGTCACTACCCACACTACTACCCTCATTCTTGTCACTACCCACACTACTACCCTCATTCTTGTCACTACCCACACTACTACCCTCATTCTTGTCACTACCCACACTACTACCCCCATTCTTGTCACCACCCACACTACTGCCCTCATTCTTGTCACTACCCACACTACTGCCCTCATTCTTGTCACTACCCACACTACCCTCATTCTTGTCACTACCCACACTACTACCCTCATTCTTGTCACTACCCACACTACCCTCATTCTTGTCACTACCCACACTACCCTCATTCTTGTCACCACCCACACTACTGCCCTCATTCTTGTCACTACCCACACTACTGCCCTCATTCTTGTCACTACCCACACTACTGCCCTTATTCTTGTCACAACCCACACTACTGCCCTCATTCTTGTCACTACCCACACTACTACCCTCATTCTTGTCACTACCCACACTACTACCCTCATTCTTGTCACTATCCACACTACTACCCTCATTCTTGTCACCACCCACACTACTACCCTCATTCTTGTCACTACCCACACTACTACCCTCATTCTTGTCACCACCCACACTACTGCCCTCATTGTCACTACCCACACTACTGCCCTCATTCTTGTCACCACCCACACTACTGCCCTCATTCTTGTCACCACCCACACTACTGCCCTCATTTTTGTCACCACCCACACTACTGCCCTCATTCTTGTCACCACCCACACTACTACCCTCATTCTTGTCACTACCCACACTACTACCCTCATTCTTGTCACCACCCACACTACTGCCCTCATTGTCACTACTCACACTACTGTCCTCATTCTTGTCACCACCCACACTACTGCCCTCATTGTCACTACCCACACTACTGCCCTCATTTTTGTCACTACCCACACTACTGCCCTCATTCTTGTCACCACCCACACTACTACCCTCATTCTTGTCACTACCCACACTACTACCCTCATTCTTGTCACCACCCACACTACTGCCCTCATTGTCACTACTCACACTACTGTCCTCATTCTTGTCACCACCCACACTACTGCCCTCATTGTCACTACGTATAAATACTACTGCCCTCATTTTTGTCACTACCCACACTACTGCCCTCATTCTTGTCACTACCCACACTACTGCCCTCATTTTTGTCACTACCCACACTACTGCCCTCATTCTTGTCACTACCCACACTACTGCCCTCATTCTTGTCACTACCCACACTACTGCCCTCATTCTTGTCACTACCCACACTACTGCCCTCATTCTTGTCACTACCCACACTACTGCCCTCATTCTTGTCACTACCCACATAATACATAACTCCTGTACATTTCACAACATTCAAAATAACTTCTAAGACAAAGTAAAAAATGTGCTTTGGAGTAAACAAAAACAGTCTGCAAAGAACAAACAGATTGTGGTTGAGGTGGAATTTGAATAATGGACAAAGTTTGGCAGACAGCACGTACCGAAAATACCACTTGTCCCTCACTCCCCCAAATCCGTCAAAAATACGCAGCAACAATGAATATACATTAGGTTCGTGCTTCAGCATATACACATTATCTCTGATAGTGGAGAAGACTTCAATACTACGTAACCTGCGCCATGAGATACTGTGAGGTGAACTGTATCCTCCTCACTCATGTTTGTGATGGTGACCCATGGTGTGTGTCCCCACTTAAGTTAGTGATAGTGGAGATGTCTCCGTTCATATTAGGAAGAGTGGATGCCTGCACGCATCTTAGGAATAGTATAGGATAAGCCCGGCGTGTGAAGCCAGTTTTTGTACTTTCTCACTCTACAATACACATGTGTAACTTTCACTAATGCGTTCCATATCACACTAAGTCCATCGTGTTGCTACCTCACTGAAGGTACTTAGCCAGGCATAAAGCTCAAAAATAAGATTCCATCACACACTGAATTACTCGTTCTTGTTAAAGCTGGTAAGTTACCCAAAGAAATTACCCTGAAGAAAAATGTAGAATATAACTCTGGTATATCTGTGTCTAGCATTAGAAATAATGTTAGGAGAAAAATAAATAATCAAAGTGAATAACACAGGAATTAAGGCTTGATTACAAGTACCTACGGCAGTTAGGCAGACACACAGATGATCAAACTAAATAACAAAAAGGCACAATACCGTGACTGGAACGATACTCAAATAACCCGCACATAAAAGACAGAAGCTTACGACGACGTTTCGGTCCGACTTGGACCATTGACAAAGTCACACTGTGACTTTGTGACTTTGTCAATGGTCCAAGTCGGACCGAAACGTCGTCGTAAGCTTCTGTCTTTTATGTGCGGGTTATTTGAGTAATGATCAAACTAAATGCAAAGTAAGTGGTCAGTCCTATGGTCATTATCTTGAAGACTGTGTGCTTCACTGTCCACTTAATGAGGAATACAGAGATAAACAGTATATCCTACAGTATGTCAAAGTATCTTATTAATGAAAATAAGATAACAGACCTATTAGGCAGATATCCTAAATTTTGTTGCAACCGGTTAAGTGTAGATATAAATCTAGATGTTAACCCCTTTTGGTGCAAGTTCCTAGTCCTTTGTGTAACCATAGTATCCATTGTGCACCCCTTCTTCACAGGATGGATATGGGGTGTAAAAAGAGTAGCCGCTTCTGAGGCAAAATTTAATGTACTCTACATTCTTACAATCTCAGTCTCTCTAACCTTAGTCTCACATCTAGATCACTCCACACTAAATTAACGAATGCGATAATTAAGCCAGTTGTTCCTCTACACTGGACCAACAAAAGATCAATGGCTACTAGATTCGCAGCTGTGTCAGCAGGGCACACCAGTGCTTGCTTCTTGCCGCGCCTACGCCTACCGAAGAGGTTACCATGTTTAAAAAAAAAGACCCCCGCATCAAGTGATTTTTCCTAACGAATACTATAAGAACATCATAACAAAGTTCAATACAAGCAAAAGCTGTACTTTGGGTGAGTTACGTCCTTTACCTGGCTTTCACCTGGTCTAGAGCCAGATGCCTGTAGCTCATATACTGACAGGAAAGATAAATAAACTAGTCTGCCAGCAATCCCTGAATATCTAAATTTACACCCAGCCATATGCCAGGCCAGAGGTACAGTGCTTTACGCCGCTTGGCTTCATATCAACCTGTCCTCCTACGTAAAACGTATTCTTATAAACAATTTAGAGAACACGGGAAAGGAAACGTCGGCACTTTGAGAACACACTCATGGTTTTTTCAGCGTTCTGTCTCATACCGTCTTCCCTACGATATTCTAACAACTAAACATATAAATTCTTAAGTATCTGACCAGTATGTTTTATTTTCTTTTAAATAACAACAACTGGATAAATACGGAGCAGACACTTTATGGGAGTAAAAGTCACACAAGGAACGTTAAATTTATTTGCGAGCGTCCTTCTTCAATTATCCATACCTTTGATATACCTTTAATGAATTTCGAGTCTTACTACTCCCGGAACACAGTCATGGGCCAGGCTCGTCTGGTGCTTTGCCTGGTCAACCAGGTTGTTGATGAAGGCCCGCTGTCCTACATATCCATCACAACCTGATTGATATGGCACCTGGTGAAAATACTTGCCCAGTTTTCTCTTGACGACCTCTACGCTTGTTCCAGCAGTTTCTGATATCTTCTGGTAAGATGCTGAAAAATCTGGGGCCACTAATGTTGATACAGTGTTCCCTGACTGTGCCCACCGCACTCTTACTTTTCACTGGGTTTATTTTGCACTTCCTCCCATATTTCTTGCTCCAGTATGTTGTTATAAGAGTGTGCAGATTTGGGACCAAGCACTCGAGTACCTTCTAGGTATATATTATCATGTTTCTCTCTCTTCTCCGCTCCAGTGAGTACATGTTCAAGATTTTAAGGCGTTCCCAGTAATTTAAATGCTTTACTGGGTCTATGTGGGCCGTAAGTGATCTCTGTATTTGTTCCAGCTCTGGTATTTCTCATGCCTTGAATGGGGCCGTCAACACCGAGCAATATTCTAAATTAGGGAGCACTAGCGATTTGAAAACTGTCACCATTAGCATTATTTCCCTTGTTTTGAAGGTTCTCTTTACCCACCCCGTCATCCTCCTGAATGTCGTGATCTTTGTCTTAAGATGTTCTTTGAAAGAAATGTCAGCTGACATAATTATTCCCAAGTTTTTCACGTGTTCCTTTCGTTCTATTTGATGATCCTCTTGAGATATGTATATGGTGTTTCTTTTGAGTTCTTCATTCTTTCCATACCTAAGCAGTTGGAACTTATCACCATTGAACATCATGTTGTTCTCCACTGACCACTAGAAAACACTGCTTATATCTTCCTTCCTCTGTCTTATTACACATACAATGTCTTGGAAGAATGCCTCCCATTGTCCAAGTTACATTGATGGGCCACAATAATTAATATACTCCACCTGTGGAAGTCATGGGAAAAGTGAAATGTAACATGAAAAAGGAACCAAGAAACTTACCAATGCTTTTGTTTCCTGCGTGGTCGGCGGGGGCGCTTCTATCTGTCGCAGTGATGAAGTCGGCGAGGTGGTTGAAGGAGTGGATTGTAGGCCATCCTGCAGCAGGAAGAGGCTAGAGGTTAGTTAGCTGTACCAGTCATCCTGACCACCCTTCTAAAATTTACCATCCTACCTCCACCCACTCCTTTTCTCTTGCACTAAGTGGTTGCTCCACCATCCTGACTCCACCCACTACTTTCCCAAGTCTTACACTCAGTGGCTGCTCTACCATCCTACCTCCACCCACTATTTTCCCAAGTCTTACACTTAGTGGTTGCTCTACCATCCTACCTCCACCCACTACTTTCCCAAGTCTTGCGCTCAGGCTTCCCGAGGTAGGTTCACATTCTTCTGGCAACACTGAGGCTCGCAGCAGCCTGGGAAGAAGTGATTATCCTGGTCGAGCTATCAAAAAAGAACTCTGTAACTGGATAAGTCTACTTTAAAATATTAGAAACAAGAGGTACACCTGTACTAACGTTGGGTTACTATTTTGTTAATGAAATTAATTAAAATCAAATTAATTTTCTATTTACAATAATACTTTATTTTTTAACAAAACATGTCCGTTGCGTAACTAAATAACAGATCTTACAAATCTACACTTATAAATAACCTTAATAAAAAGCATATTGTGTCAAGACTGCAAGTTCTATCTCAAAAATTCTTTTATATAATTACTCATTACCAAGATTGAGATTTCGATGTCGGTAGCTACCACTGCCTTGTTTGTGTCATGCTCTTAATATAGTGCTGTTTTGTTAAGTAGTTGCTATACGTTAACACTGTGTGTGGATGTTTTACACAGCTTCACTGTGTGTTCTCACCTACTGAAGCTGTGTCAGCTACTCTACTCCATAAATCTAATACATAATGTATATTAAAATATTCATACACTGCGCTAAATTTAAAGCATTTATCCATTGTGCATAAGCTGGGCCGGGGGTTGGGGGTTGGGGGTTGGGGGTTGGGGGTCGGGGGTCGGGGGTTGGGGGTCGGGGGCCGGGGACCGGGGGCCGGGGGCCGGGGGCCGGGGGCCGGGGGCCGGGGGCCGGGGGCCGGGGGCCGGAGACCGGGGACCGGGGGTCGGAGATCGGGGATCGTGAATCCGGAGCAGGGGGTCGGGAGGTCGGAGAAAGGAAACACTACTCGGAAAGAGTAAGAATCATCGTTATTTTTGATAAGGTCAGAATCACTGCACATGCTTCATCATAATGAGAAGGCAGTGTCTAACTCTGATCTCTTGTTATCACTACACGTTCAGTGTCCATGGCAGTGTCTAACTCTGATCTCTTGTTATCACTACACGTTCAGTGTCCATGTCTCCTCACATGCCAGTCTTTAATTCCACATTACAAGGATTTATTTCCATCATTCAATATAACTTTGAATAATTACATATTTCTGAAAAGTAGATAATTTTCAGAATACAGCTGAATCTAACGAAACAGTATTGTCCAAGTATCCCAAGATGACCTCATCAAAATCGTGTGTAATTACCACAAAATAAAAATAAAAAACTCTTATCACTTTTGTGAGAAATAAGTGTAAACTATAATACGAGATTAGAACAACAATACGAGAATACTGTAAACTATGTTGCTGTAACCTGGATTTCTCACAACTGTCGCAATGCACTCAGCATTATTGTACCCAGCATTATAGTAATGCACTCAGTATTACGATACTCAGCATTACAGTAATGCACTCAGCAGTTTTAAAATATGGCCTTTTTTTATAAAAAATGCTTAACATAATAGATCTCTCGGTTTTAACTTCCCTGGGTTTTTTTTCTAGGCGCTAAGATACGTTCTGGAGTACAGGTTTTGATTCTAGATTAAGAAAGTGGTTGACAGAGCTTCATAACATTATAGGAAGAAAACCAGCGATATAATTATTGACTGCAGCTCTGAAAAAAACGCAATAAAAATATGGTATAAAGGAGAACAAAAGAAAGCACTTAATGAACAGCAACATTTGATACGTCATAAGACACTGTATCATCGGGTTTTTAGGTGAACTTTCCAGTTGTATTGCGAGATTGTGACACTATCAAAAATTTACATATGCCAGTAGACCTCTATCAATACAAGCTACTTGGCAATCAGACAGGGTTATATATACCGAAAGGTATGTGATCTTATATATATATGCCAAATATTTTTTGTTCTTATTTTAGGGATTAAAGTATCTTTGGTGTAGATTATATATGCAGCCTGCAGACTTAATGACTGCCACCTGCAGCTGCTGAAAATTACCACCTGCAGCACCAGCTGCAGGTGGCAATTTTCAGCAGCTTGTCTTACAGATAGCAACAAGGCACCATCTGCTCCCTTTTGTGTGCCCATGAGGTCAAGCATCTCCTGGCAACCTTCAGAAGTGACGTTGTATCATTTAATTCTGAAGTTGCATCGAATGCCTACTCCTGAAGACTCTCGATGCAGTTTACCTTCTTCCAGTTATCTGAAAGAAATGAGGCTTCGGACCAGTTGACTGGTAACAGCATCAGACTGTTTGATCACGCATTCAACAAGGAAGCTGGGCCACAGACAAAGCTACGAGGATAGAAGAACTTATGAAACTGGTCACAGGAATCTTTGTTCTCTGGCCTATAACGAAAATTTCTTCCACTATCTTAAATTCTCAGGCTCTCAGGTTTTCTTGTTAGAATCCAAACTCTTCCGCTCTGACTATTTATCCTTTTAGTGTCCTTAATTGAAGTCTTTATGCATTTCAAACACCATATCAATTCTTCGACTCCTACTACTTTCTCCTCAGACTGATGGGGCAGTACACACATAATCACTTTACCAAAGACAGTTTTATCACCGCTCACTCTGACCAATTATTTCACCACAACAGTGTTTCATTTGGTGTTAATGAACATTTTTCTTAAAACATGTGACTAAGGCAGCTTTGTTTCTCTTCCGATTATTCTGGATTTCTTAGCCCTAGACCTCAAAATTTTCCTGCAACCCGTACAAGGTAGCCACTAAAGTCAACTAAGTTAAACTTAAGACATGCTTCACACTTTTCTAATTCTATTTCAGTTAAATACCCAAGACAATGTGGTACACATTGCAGGCGTTTAATTTGTATTTACTGTGGCAATACGCAATATCAAACCTTAATATGCTCGTAAACGCCCAAGAGAAGTCTGTTTACGAGTTATTTAGTTACTATTATGACACTCATCAAAGAGAGGTCTTACAAAGACATACGTACGTACTGAGATCTGTTAATAGGTATTTCTATAGCATGTACAGATCAACTGAATTATGATGAGGACAGGCTGCAGTATATGCACTGCCTCTCTTGATGTTCCCTTGTCTGATGGTGAAAATTTAGTAGCCTTGGATTCTGAGATGTGTGCATTTTTCAAAAAGTGTAAAGTATGTTAAACGTAAAATAAAAAGTAAGAGAGATACAAGCTAGTGTACAAATACCTGTGATTAACCTGTGACCGTTTCGAGGGCTCTTTTATCACCCCCATCCAATTTTGCCTGAAGTCAAGCTTCCAGGTCAACCATGTTTGTGATAGTGACCCACGGGCCCATATAGCTATCACAACCAGGTTTCGGCACTTATAGAAGGAAGCTGCCCAGCTTCTTGGGAATTTGTATCGTAGTTTCGGCAGTATTTTCTGATATCTGCTGGTAATATGTTGAAAACTCCTGGGCAATGGATGCTGACATAGTGATCTCTAACTGTACTCATGGCCTCTCTGCTCCACACTTTCTCGCACATTTCCATAGTATTAAGTTATTTTAGCAGTATGTAGATTAGTAAATCAGGTCCTGCAGTACCTGCCATGTGTATATCATCGGACAAAAAGTCTTGCAATATAATCGATGCCTTGTGGTTGAAAATGTTTTTTATAACAGAGGTAAAGAGTTATGTCCTGCTGTCACATATTTAAAAAATCTAGTGGTCTAGATTTTTTCTCGGGAAAAAAACAAAACACGATAAACTTTAGTCCATACGTATTGTACTGATGTTATGTTTATAACGTGAGGTTTCGACTCACATGACTACTTAAACCTGTATTTAGACGCTGCCAATATAGCATAATACTCGGTAGTGTAAAGAAAGAAAACTTGACGGACCTTTAAGCGCCACAATTCCTTTGGTTGTTGCGCTACTCATTGATGAAGGTAACATTAATATTTTATAGCATTTTCCTGAACAAATATTGTAATGATATAATACAATAATGTGCAAAATTATTTTATACACAATACTTATGAACTGTGTCATTATACAGTCCTAAACGGTATTTGATACATACTGTAATGCTTTTTTAGGTAAAGAAGCAGTTTGTACAGTACACAGCACCAATCGGCTCTATCTGTACTCTATAAGTAATTAATTCAATTTACTTCATAGTAACAGATGTTTGTGAACAATGGCAAGCGGCACTACTTGGCACAGACAAGTGCCCAGGTGCAACCCAACAAAGCACGTGAAAGTTCGGAGTCTGCTTTACTTCCTTTCTCCTCACCACTACACCTGGAGCTGTGATAAAGCCAACCGGGTCATCACATTCTCCACAGTTAATCACTGTACGTAAACACAACACATTTCTAACCTATTTAAAAATGAACGGCTTATAACTTGCAAAATATATTTATTATAAACGCAACATAAACACACAGATGGCGCTTCTATTTACAATAGTATTTAAATTTAAATCAATTTACAAAAAAAAATGTTTACAGAGGGTCCTGCCCCGACCCATCTGGCTACGACTTAATTGTATCAATATGCACATCATTAGCAGTAGCAGTAGCAGCGCGCACACACATAGCGGGGTTAGTAGAAGCAACACCACACGTCACAAATCAGAATCACTACAATACTACCAACATCCCAGAGTGAATAGCTTAGGCTGGCTACCACCCTGGGTGTGGGAAGTACTTTGGTGTTTCACATAGTTATACTGCATCACCTTCACTCTACCATATTTTACTGTGTTAGAGGCAAGTACTAACTCACCCTCACCTTGTACTTAACTGACTCACGTCTTTCCGTTGTGCAGGCTATTAATTAATAACACTAATTCATCATTTTAGTCCAAAAATGTACAACCATCACAAACATTCACTTTGGTGGGGCCATTCTGTCAATTCAAGAAAACGATACAAACAATTTATTCATTCTAATCCATGCATTCCCTCCAAAAGAATTATTCTTCTGTTATTCCAATTAATAATTCTAATCACAGTACCTCCTGATAAACAACAAAATCTAACAGGGACACACAAACATAACATTGTTAGTGTTGTCGCCAGCATTCGTGGTAGGGGAAAGAGGTACCATATTATACGATAATTTAATATTAATAAAAAACTGAATGATTCACTAGCACTATGTGAACTATTAAGCTGAATGGTTCACTAGCAATGAATGAACTATTCAGCGTGTGCACTACTACGTGTTAATAATGCAGTCACGTAGAAAGGTTACAACACCGTGACTGCAACAATGCCTAACTAACCCACACACTGAAAAAGAAAACTAGATGACGTTTTGGTCTGTCCTGGACTCACGACTTAATAATAATTCAGGAAAGACTAAAATATCGTCAAGCTTCCATTTCCAGTTCGTAGATTAATTATAAACGTAATTATGCACAAAAATAACAGTTTAAATTGCTCCGATGTCTACAATGAAATCAATGCAAGGTACGACTGCTGCAGCGAATGCTTACGTCGTGGACAATCTTTTCCTCTACCACCATTCAGGTACAAGTGCAAACATCATCTTCCGTCATCAAGGAGGCAAACACAGGATGGGTTTAGGGTCAAGCCAGGTTATGAGGTCTCCAACACAGCGGCTTTCGCAACACGAACACATGCCAACCAAGGGAGCACCACCACCACAAGAGAACATATTACGGCCTAACTGGGACAATTTGTCTGCGTGATTCGCCACAATGACCTGGTTTTTTAAGAGTGGAGCCAGAGTTAGTGCTGCGTTGGGACAACCGCTGTGCCGGTGACAGGGGTGAGAGAAATCTATCCGGTGACATAGGCAACCAACATGGAGATTTAGATATGGTTGTCACGAAGCCAGAGAGATAACTAGGTATATTTACCGTGAAATCGTCTAACGCCCCCAAAAAGCTCAGGATGTTCCAAAACTAAAAGAGAAAAAAAATAAGCAATGAATAAGCTTTCAAGTCCGTCTAAAAATCCGTCATTGATGACAAGCCAATGTCGTCTAACCTACATCAAGGATAGATTTCTCCTTGAGATAATATTCCGAAACTTCTTAATCCTAATCCATAATTTTTTTCTCTGGGATTACTGAACACTCAGAGAACCTATGTACCTTGAGGATTGACAATTTTCAATAACTTGGATTATAATTAAGGATGAATACACCTGACTTGTCATACCTTCATTAACTCAATACTGTTAAACTGCATTAATTACCTTAACCCGCCTACCACTGTCAGTACAGGCGATGAAGGTCCCTCTGTGGTAGTGTGTTAAACAGTACCTGACCAACTCTCAAGTCTTTCAAAATTTACATCTTTACTCTTTATAAAAAAATTAACTTCTCGATATTTTAATCTGCAGTATTTTATCTATGTTTCTTAAAAAAATTCAACTATCATTAGTGATTCTCTCCATAATTACTTTCTCACTGCTTTTCTTCGCATGTACGTAGACTCCCGCACGCACGCACATGCACGCACGCACGCACGCACGCACACACACACACACACACACACACACACACACACACACACACACACACACACACACACACACACACACACACACATATTCTCTCTTTCTCTCCAACATACAATAATTCATAAAGTCTTGCAGTCCGAGGAAATGTTACAAATGTTTGTCATTGACAACTGGAGGTGCTCTACAGAGTCTTCACCCTCCCATACAGGTAACTTGCTCCAACTAATTAAGGTGTTGGTAGTGATCACGTGTTCTCCTGAGGTTATCTGCTTCTCTCTGGACAGGTAAGTAGACACACCTAAGTCACCTACAAAAAAAATGTTAGCAAAAACAAATAATAAAGGGAGGAATATCAGACAAAGTTATTTAACTAAACTGTCACGTTTAAAACATTTGAAGAAAATATTGGTAAAATAATAGAAAAAAAATATTATTATGGATCAATAACTAAATAAATGCTAACTCAACCCAAAGAAATGATGATGGTAAAGTTTCTCCTATACAGAAGACTCGGATAAGGAAACTTTTATTGCTACTTAACAATAGCACACGGGGCTGGGTTATGATTGGTGCTCCTTGCCCAACTAGGACAACACGGAGCTATACTACAGCCACGGCCAAAGCTCATTTTTCCTACGTATTAAATAAGGAAATGGACCTTGCCAAGGGCTGATCAAAAACATAGAGACTTACTGACCTCTTTGCAGGAAATCGACGGCCCAGCGTCACCAATCACACAATTCAGCTCACCTTGAACACGTTATGAATAAGAAAAACTTTAACTACTCGCAAAGGTAAATTTCCCATGCACCAATCAGTGAGTAATGGTTATAAACTGCAAATGACACTAGAATTATCACAAAATGATCTTAAACTTAGAGACCTTTAGCGATAATGATAGTAATTGGGCAGTATACGTGTGTGTGTGTGTGTGTGTGTGTGTGTGTGTGTGTGTGTGTGTGTGTGTGTGTGTGTGTGTGTGTGTGTGTGTGTGTGTGTGTGTGTGTGTAATATATATTCAGTAAGTGATTATATACTTCACTATAACGATACAATCTTAAAACAGTTGAAAGTTTTGAATACATAGTAGTTACAAGTGGAGAGGGTAATAGGAGTTGAATGGGAAAAGCCAAACTATAAAAGGGGGGACTACACAGGTATGAGGAACTTCCTGCAGGAGGTTCAGTGGGACAGAGAATTGGTAGGAAAGTCAGTAAACGAAATGGAATACGTAACAACAATATGCAAGGAGGCAGAGGAACGTTTGTTTCCAAGGGCAACAGAAATTATGGGAAGACCAGAACGAGCCCTTGGTTTACCGGAAGGTGTAGGGAGGCAAAATCTAAGTGCACTAGAGAATGGAAAAAGTACAAAAGGCAAAGAACCCAGGAAAATAAGATTAGTCGAAGAGCCAGAAACGAGTATGCACAGATTAGGAGGGAGGCCCAGCGACAGTACGAAAAACAACATAGCATCAAAAGTCAAGTATGACCCGAAACTGTTCTATAGCCACATTAGGAGGAAGACAACAGTCAAAGACCAGGTGATCAGGCTGAGGAAAGAAGGTGGGGAACTCACAAGAAACGATCAAGAGGTATGTGAGGTGCTCAACACGAGATTCAAGGAAGTATTCACAGTAAAGATAGGAAGGGCTCTGGGAAGACAGCACAGAGGTGAACACCAACAGGAAATATACCAAAAGTGTTGGATGACATACACACAACTGAGGAGGAGGTGCAGAAGCTGTTAAGTGACCTTGATACCTCAAAGGCGATGGGACCGGACATCTCCCCATGGGTCCTTAGAGAAGGCGCAGAGATGCTGTGGGCCGGTAACCATAAACAGCACATCCCTTGAAACTAGGCAACTACCTGGGGTATGGAAGAAGGCAAATGTAGTCCTCATTTTAAAGAAAGGAGACAGAAATGAAGCCCTAAACTACAGACCAGTGTCACTGACGTGTACAGTATGCAAAGTCATGGAGAAGATTATCAGGAGGAGAGTGGTGGAGCACCCGGAACGGAACAAGATTATAAACGACAACTAGCACGGATTCATGGAAGGCAAATCCTATGTCACAAACCTTCTGGAGCTTTATGACTAAGTAACAGAAGTAAGATACGAGAGAGAGGGCTGGGTTGATTTCATTTTCCTGGACTGCAGGAAGGCCTTCGACACAGTTCCTCACGAGAGATTAGTGCAGAAGCTGGAGGATCAGGCACATGTATCAGGAAGGGCACTGCAATGGATAAGAGAATACCTGACAGGGAGGCAACAACGAGTCATAGTGCGTGATGAGGTATCACAAAGGGAACCTGTGACGAGTGGGGTCCCACAGGGGTCAGTCCTAGGACCAGTGCTATTTTTGGTATAGTGAATGACATGATGGAAGGGATAGACTCAGAAGTGTCCCTGTTCGCAGACGATGTAAAGCTAATGGGGAGAATTAAATCAGATGAGGAAAGGGCAGGACTGCAGAGACCTGGACAAGCTGGACACGTGGTCCAGCAACTGCCTTCTCGAATTCAACCCCGCTAAATGCAAAGTCATCAAGACTGGGGAAGAGCAAAGAAGACGGCAGAGTATAGGCTGGGCGGACAAAGACTGCAAACCTCACTCAAGGAGAATCTTGGGGTGACCGTAACACCGAGCATGTCTCCGGAAGCACACATCAACCAGATAACTACTGCAGCATACGGGCGCCTGGCAAACCTGAGAACAGCGTTCCGATACCTTAGTAAGGAATCGTTCAAGACACTGTACATTGTGTACGTCAGGCCCATACTGGAGTATGCAGCACCAGTGTGGAACCCACACCTGGTCAAGCACGTCAAGAAATTAGAGAACGTGCAACGGTTTGCAACA
>NC_091300.1:35180642-35245642 GCF_038502225.1 Cherax quadricarinatus | reverse complement strand
TCCTAACAACTGCAGAAAACTACAAACAGATAACAATGACGTCACATATTATCAAAATCTTTGAAAGAAATTTAAGAAGCAAGAGTGCTTAATGCATGGAATCACAATACATGCAGAACTCTGGACATGCGTTTAAAGCAGGTAGCTCCATCCTCTTGCAATTGCTAGACCATGACGGCACTGTCTTTGATGCACCAGAAGACAAAATGCCAAATGCAAAAACCCTTCGACAAATGCTAAGATGTATTAGCACATAAAAATAAACAGAAGTAGGCAGATGGATTTTTAATTGTCTAGTAAGTAGGATGCAAAGAGTATTATTACACGACAAAGTAGAATCAGAGGCTGCCATAGTTAAAAGATGTTCCTCAAGGCACACTACTAGCCCCAGTTCTCATCGTATCCTATAGAGACAGACATAAGTGATGAGCACTCCATCATTTGCAGACGATACTAGACTATGTATGAGTGACATTCACCGGGGAGACAGCAACTCTCAAAAGGTCACAGAAAACAATATCATGTTCAACGAGGAGAAGTTGCACTTAGTCCGCTATGGAGAAACCGAAAAATTAAAAACTAGAACGGAGCAGAATAACGTCAACACTCAGTAGAACAGAAGAGGAATGTAACCGACTTAGGAATGATCCCCGGAACTCTCTCCAGGTAAACTCCAGGTAAATGTTAAAAGATCTTACGTTGAAGGATCTTGAAAATAATGCCATAACGAACAAGGGAATTGATAAGCGGCTTAACTTCAAAACAATGAGATACGGGACTAATCGCGACATTTTTAAATTTACTTTTTCTTTATAAAATGGAATATTACTGCACACTAACAGAACCTTTACTGCAAAATATTTCCCATGAAAAGCCGGAGTACAATGAGCACACTAAACTAAGAGATAACTCAATAATAAGTGTAAAGTGACCAACATTTTCAACGCTCTATACACAAGATGAATTACCAACAGCTGTCTTTAAAAGGGAACTGCGGAATTTTTTATCATCCGGGCTATGTTGCCTAAGTTAAACTGTTTCCGGATGGATGATCAAACCACCAACCAAGAGGCCTGGTCTGGGATCGGGCCGTGGGAGAAGGGAAAGGGTGATCCCAGTAAACGTCTTAAGGTAATCATCTGGTAAACAGTAACCCAAAATTTTACTCTCAAGGAGGATTCCCGAACTTCCCGTTCATTATGAACTGGTAAGATGGACGGGAAATCCTACAAGCTTCTAGTTCCATTCAGCACACACTTGCTTTCCTGAGCGTTTCTCGAGTAGTTTTTCCTGTAACAATTTCAGTCAGTGGCCTGGTTTGAAACCAGGCCTCGGAGGTGATTATTCCCGAACCATTAATTAGGGGTTATAAACTGCATAAGTCTCCCAACATCCTCACAGCAAACGCGATTCATTATTTGCGAGAGCGATCGATGAAGAAAAAAATGGAAGGTAGCGATATAAAACACAATGGCTTCGTCTATTTGCTCGGGGGCACGGCTAAGATATCATACCTTAACTAATTAGACGACTTAAATGGTCAGAGTAATTATAAAGAGCAATCAAACTTGTAAATGAAACTGTTGTAATTACAACTGCAATTGTTTCTGCAATCAAATTATATTGTATATTTGCTGGCAAAATTTGTAACAAGGGAGAAAAGATATTTAAACACATGCTAATACATCCAATAATCGTTAACACACACACACACACAATATTGTAATAAACAGTAATCAATGGTACAAAAAAAACATGGAGATAACACAGGAAGAATACTGTATATTTTATTTCATATATTTGACGGCTGGCTGGCAGTCACAATGTTGGCCGCAGGCAGCCACACTCGACAATTATCATCAATTTCACCCTCACCAAACATGCTTACTAGGGTCGAGCACAGCTCTAGATATGCCAACATTACACAACTCACCGCTCCCTCTAACCCACCTGAAAGTCACAGCCACCCTAACAAACCTGTTTTACCTAATGTCTCGACACTACTTCATATTTTTATAGTTACCAGTGTGTAGCCTGTCATTACAATAGATAGTTGCGTGTGCACGCGCTCATCAATATTAGTACAATATATGTGTAGCCAGTGACAGAGATCACACCCAACTATCATTTACACCGCTACACCCACTCATTAAGTGCCTCCAGACACAGGACGGATGCCTCGGGATCACGCTCAACCATTTTGGTCTGTGCCGCAAGGAGAAGTGTCCACACAAGGAATATTACGATCATCATCAATCTAAATTTAATTAGTTCCCTTAAATTTACCATGAAGGTTGTGAGGAAAACAGAATCGACTCTGTTGTATTTTTAGGCTCAATGTCAATTTTATTCAGTATAACCTCCAGAAATAATACCACCACCATTGATGAATAAGACACATGTGCAACACTTGGGTATCTTTATTTACGAAACGTTGTGTCTGCAGAGCAGGCTTCTTTAGTAGAATACATAGGTGAATTATATACGGGAGACACTGGAAAAAATTGGGAGGTAATTTGTAATATTTTCAGTCACTTACTTAGCCTTGAATGAAAGTAATCAAGGGTCTTCACTGAATTAAAAACCTTTAAAAATACCTCCCCACTTCTTCCAGTGTCGTCTCAGTATAGAAGTTGTCTCTGCATGAGACACAAGTAGCCTGCTGCGCGGGCGAATTAAGATACGCAAGTGTTGCACAAGTAGCTTATTTATCAGCTTACTGGCACTGTATACCACTAATAAACAGAATATAATAAACATACTAGAAAATTAAAAAACACTCATATACATTCTAGAGATTCCATTTCATGTTAACATTACAGGAATAAGAGAGATGATTTGAGTTTAATGTTGAGAACCACTAATTACACCCTGACTAATTATTGGTAATAATATCCACAATAGTTTGGCTAAAGGACACGTATGCAATTAATGAAAAATTTATTAGGGAACGTTTCGCCTACCATGGGTTTTATTCAGCCAATAAATACATAGTGACACGAACAGAACGAGCAACACACACACACACACACACACACAAATTAGAGAAAAACGCAAAGGTTTGCAACAAGGCTGGTTCCAGTGCTAAGGGAAATGTCCTACAAAGAAAGGTTAAGGGAAATCGGTCTGACGACAATGGAGGACAGGAGGGTCAGAAGCGACATGATAACGACATACAAAATACTGCGTGGACAGAGACAGGATGTTCCGGAGATGGGACACACAAACAAGGGGTCACAATTGGAAGTTGAAGACTCAGATGAGCCAAAAGGATGTTAGGAAGTATTTCTTCAGCCACAGAGTTGGTAGGAAGTGGAATAGTCTGGTAAATGATGTAGTGGAGGCAGGAACCGTATATACTTTTAAGACGAGGTACGATAAAGCTCATGGAGCAGGGAGAGGGAGGACCCAGTAGCGGTCAGTGAAGAGGCGGGACCAGGAGCTGAGTCTCGACCCCTGAAACGACAATTAGGTGAGTACACACACACACAATAAATATATATATATATATATATATATATATATATATATATATATATATATATATATATATATATATATATATATATATATATATATATATATCGAGAGAGAGAGAGAAGAGGGAGGGAGAGAGGGAGGAAGGAAGGAGGTAAGGAGGGAGGAAGAAAGGAGAGAAGGAGGAAGGAGATAAGGAGGAAGGGAGGGAGGAAGGAGGTTAGGAGGGAAGGAGGGAGGAAGGAAGGAGGTTAGGAGGGAGGGAGGAAGGAAGGAGGTAAGGAGGGAGGGAGGAAGGAAGGAGGTAAGGAGTGAGGAAGGAAGGAGGTAAGGAGTGAGGGAGGAAGTAAGGAGGTAAGGAGTGAGGGAGGAAGGAAGGAGGTAAGGAGATAGGGAAGGAGGAAGGAAGGAGGTAAGGAGGAAGGAAGGAGGTAAAGAGATAGGGAGGAAGGAAGGAGGTAAGGAGGGAGGAAGGAAGGAGGTAAGGAGGGAGGAAGGAAGGAGGTAAGGAGATAAGGAGGGAGGAAGGAAGGAGGTAAGGAGCGAGGGAGGAAGGAGGTAAGGAGATAGAGAGGGAGGAAGAAGGTAAGGAGGAAGGAGGTAAGGAGGGAGGTGAGGGAGAGAGGAAGGAAGGAAGTAAGGAGATAGGGAGGAAGGAAAGAGTTAAGGAGATAGGCAGGGAGGAAGGAGGTAGGAAGGGAGGAAGGAAGCAGGTAAAGAGGGAGGGAGGAAGGAAGGAAGCAGGTAAAGAGGGAGGGAGGAAGGAAGGAAGCAGGTAAAGAGGGAGGAAGGAAGGAAGCAGGTAAAGAGGGAGGGAGGAAGGAAGGAAGGAGGTAAGGAGCGAGGGAGGAAGGAAGGAGGTAAGGAGCGAGGGAGGAAGGAAGGAGGTAAGGAGCGAGGGAGGAAGGAAGGAGGTAAGGAGCGAGGGAGGAAGGAAGGAGGTAAGGAGATAGGGAGGAAGGAAGGAGGCAAGGAGCGAGGGAGGAATGAAGGAGGTAAGGAGCGAGGGAGGAAGGAAGAAGGTAAGGAGCGAGGGAGGAAAGAAGGAGGTAAGGAGCGAGGGAGGAAGGATGTAAGGAGGGAGAGAGGAAGGAAGGAGGTAAGGAGATAGGGAGGGAGGAAGGAAGGAGGCAAGGACGGAGGGAGGGAGGAAGGAAGGAGGCAAGGACGGAGGGAGGGAGGAAGGAAGGAGGCAAGGACGGAGGGAGGGAGGAAGGAGGTAAGGAGATATGGAGGGAGGAAGGAGGTAAGGAGCGAGGGAGGAAGGAGGTAAGGAGCGAGGGAGGAAGGAGGTAAGGAGCGAGGGAGGAAGGAAGGAGGTAAGGAGCGAGGGAGGAAGGAAGGAGGTAAGGAGATAGGGAGGGAGGAAGGAGGTAAGGAAGGAGGGAGGAAGGAAGGAGGTAAGGAGATTCGGAGGGAGGAAGGAAGGAGGTAAGCAGGGAAGGAGGGAAGGAGGTAAGGAGATTGGGAGAGAGGAAGGAGGTAAGGATATAGAGAGGAAGGAAGGAAGTAAGGAGAGAGGGAGGAAGGAAGGAGGTAAGGAGCGAGGGAGGAAAGAGGTAAGAAGCGAGAGAGGAAGGAAGTAGGTAAGGAGATAGGGAGGGAGGAAGGAAGGAGGCAAGGAGATAGGGAGGGGCGAAGGAGGTAAGATAGGAGGAAGGAAGGAGGAAGGAGCGAGGAGAATGAAGGAGAAAGGGGCGAGGGAGGGAAAGGAAGAAGGTAGGAGCGAGGGAGAAGGGAGAGAGGAGGAAGGGGGTATGAGAAGGAGGAGGAAGATGGAGATAAAGAAGGAAGAGGGAGGATGAGAGGAATGAAGAGGAAGGGGCGAGGATAAGAATGAAGGAGGAGGGAGAAGGAAGGAGAAGGAGCGGGGGAGGAAAGGAAAGAGGTAAGGGGGAGGGAGGAAGGAAGGAGGTAAGAGAAGGAGGGAGGAAGGAGTAAGAGATAGGGGGGAAGGGAAGGGGGTAAGATGAGGAGGAATAGGATAATGATGGAGAGAAAAGGAAGAAAAGGGATGAGCGAGGAAAGAAGGAGGTATGAGCCAGGAGCAAGGGAAAGGGGTAAGAGAGGGAAAGGGAAAGGGGGTAAGGAGCGAGGAAGAAGGAAAGAGGTAAGGAGCGTGGAGGGAAAGAAGAGGCGGGTGAGGGAGGAAGGAAATGGAAGGATGAGAGAGGAGAAGGAGCAAGAGAGGTACAGATAAGGAGGGAGAGATAAAGGGAGGCATGATGAGGGAAAAGACATGACGAGGAAAGGAGGTTTAGAGGAGGAAGGAAAGAGGTATAGGAGCGAAGGAGGAAGGAAGGGGAAAAGGTAAGGAGTGATGAAGGAGAGTAAGATGGGAGGTGAAGTGAGCGGGGAGGAAGGAAGGGAGGTAAGGGTGAGGAGGAAGGGAAAAAATATGAGGAGGGGAGGAAAAGGAAGGAAGGGGGAGGAAGGGAAAGGGGTAAGGAGGAGGGGGAAGGGAAGGGGGTAAAAGGAGGAAAGGAAAAAAGGGGGGAGGAAAAGGGGCGAGGGGGGAAAAGAGGTAAGGAGAGGGAGGGGAAAAAAAAAAGAGGAGGAAGGAAGGATAAGGAGGAGGAGAAGGAAGGGGGTAAGGGGGGGGAAGGAAGAGGGAAGGAGGGGGAGGGAAAGGAAAAAGGGGAGGAGGAGGGAAAGGGGAAGGGGGTAAGAGCAGGGGGAAGGAAAGGGGAAAGGAGCGAGGGGAAGGAAAGAGGTAAGGGGCGAGGGGGGAAAAAAAAGGGGCGAGGGGGAGAAGGAGGTATGGGGAGGAATGGGAAGGAAGGGGGAATAAAAGGGGGAGAAGGAAGGGGATGGAGAGGAAAGAAAAATGGCGAGATGGGGAAAAAGGGGGAAAAGAAGGAGGCAGAATGGAAGATGGGGGAGAGGGTAAAAAATTGAAGGGGGTGTTTGAAGGTATGAAAGGGGGGGTGGTACCGGGGGAAGGAAGATAAAAAAAGGGGGAAAAAGAAAAAGACAGGAAAAAAGATGAAAGGAAAAGGGAGCAAACGAGGGAAAAAAGGGGCAAAAGAATTTACGAGGGTAAAGGGAAGAAGGATACGAGGAGAAGGGGAAGGATGAGAGGGGGGGAAAAAAATAAGAGAAAATAAATTTGAAAAAAGAGAGGGGGAAGGAATGGGGAATATAAAATTTTAAAAGAAGGGTAGAAAAAAATTAAAGAAAAAAATTTGGAGATAAAAAAGATGGGGAATAAAGGAGAAAAGAAAAATGAGTGGGTGAGTAAAAGGCGAATGATGATGATAAAAAATGCCAAAAAGATGATAATGAGCATAAATGATGGTAAAGAAGAGGCAAATGATGATGAGGAATAAGGGGAAAAAGATGATGATAATAAAAAGCTAATGATGATGATAAAAAATATATAAATGATGGGTGATAATGAAAATAGTCGCACACGATGAGAAATGGCTTATACGAATGATGATGATGGAATGAAATAATGCAATGAATGATGATGATGAAATGGAAATATAATGAAACAATGATGATGTGGAATGAAGAATATACGAATGATGGATGATGAATGAACAGGCAATATAATGATGCGATGATAAATTTCCAAATAGGTCATACGAATGATGATGATAATGGTACTTTATAATGAATGATGATGAATAAATATAGTATGAATAGGAGGAGGAAGGAAAGAAGGTATGAAGGAGGAGGAGGACAAAGGTCAAGGAATGAGGAGTGAGGAAGGAAGAAGGTATGGAAGGAGGGAGGAGGAAGGAAGAGGTATGAAGGAGGGAGGAGGGAAGAAAGAAGGTATGGAAGGAGGAGGAGGAAGGAAGAATATATGAATGAGGAGGAGAAGGAAGTATATAAGGAATGAGGAGGAGGGAAGGAAGTAGGTATGAGCGAGGAAGCAGGGAGGGAGGGAGGAGGAAGGAAGTAGGCAAAGGAGGAGGAAGGAAGAAGGTAAGGAAGGAGGGAGAGAAGGAAGTATATGAAGGAGGGAGGAGGGAAGGAATATTGCAGAATGAGGGAGGATAAAGAAGTAGGTATAAAGGAGGGAGTGAGGAAGGAAGAAGGTATGAAGGAGGAGGAGGGTATGAAGAGGTATGAAGGAGGAGGAGGAAGGAAGAAGGAAATAGAAGGAGGGAGGAGGAAGGAAGTAGGGTAAGGGAAGGAGGGAGGAAGGAAGAGGTAAGGAAGGAGGGAGGAGGAAGGAAGAAGGTAAGGAAGGAGGGAGTGAGGAAGGAAGAAGGTAAGGAAGGAGGAGGAGGGAAGGAAGCAGGTATGAAGGAGGAGTGAGGAAGGAAGAAGGTAAAGAAGGAGGAGTGAGGTAGCTGAAGCAGGTATGAAGAAGGAGGAGTGGAAGGAAGTAGGTAAGGAAGGAGTGAGGAGGGAATAGTTGTAAGAAGAGGAGGAGGGAAGGAAGAGGTATGTAATGAGGGAGGAGGGAAGGAAGTAGGTAAGAAGGAGGAGTGAGGAAGAAGTAGGTAAGGAAGGAGGGAGGAGGGAAGGAAGCAGGTAAGGGAAGGAGGAGGAAGGAAGAGGTATAATGAGGGATGATGGAACAGCTTATGTGGGAATGAATGATGATGATGAATGAACAGGCACAATGAGGATGATAACAGCTATATACAATGATGATGATGGGGCCAGCTTGAGGTGTACGAAATGATGATGATAATGAAGAGGCAATGAATGATGATAATGAAGCATAAGGCTTGAATGATGGAACGATAAATGGAATATGCGTGGCGAATGATGATGATGGAAACAATGTTATGCGCGGCGAATGATGATGATGGAATGCAATATGCGTACGAATGAGGATGATGAATGGTAATATATTTAAATGATGATGATAATTATACTATGCATGAAATGATGATGATGAAAATGGAAAGAATGCGCGAAATGATGGCGATGAATGAATATACGTAATGAGGAGGAGGAAGGAAGTAGGTAAGGAAGGAGGGAGGAGGAAGGAAGTAGGTAAGGAAGGAGGGAGGAGGAAGAAGTAGGGTGTGAAGGAGGGAGGAGGAAGGAAGTAGGTAAGGGAAGGAGGGAGGAGGAAGGAAGTTGGGTATGATGAGGAGGAGGAAGAAGAAGGTAAGGAAGGAGGGAGGAGAAGGAAGAATGGGCGAAGGAGGGAGGAGGGAAGGTAATAGGGAGTGAGGAAGGAAGAAGGTAAGGAAGGAGGAGGAGAAGAAGTAGGTAAGAAGGAGGGAGTGGAGAAGGAAGTAGGTATGAAGGAGGGAGGAGGAAGTAGATATGAAGGAGGGAGGAGGGACACAGTATATGAGGAGCAGAGGGAAGGAAGTAGGTAAAGGAAGGAGGAGGAGGAATGAAGCAGGTAAGGAAGGAGGGAGGAGAAGGAAGTAAGGGCGATAGAGGAAGGAAGAGGTAAGAAAGGAGGGAGGAGGGATGAAGAGGTAAGGAGGAGAAGGAAGAATATGAATGAAGAAGGTATGAAGGAGGGAGGAGAAGGAAGTAGGTATGAAGGAGGAGGAGGAAGGAAGTAGGTGAAGGAAGGAGTGGAGGACTGGAAGAGGTATGAAGGAGGAGGAAGGAAGTAGGTAAGGAAGGAGGGAGGAGAAGGAAGTAGAAAAAGGAAGAAGTGGAGGAGGAAGGAAGAGGTTGAAGGAGGGAGGAGAAATAAAGAGGTATGAATGATGAGCGGAGGAATGGAAGCAGGCATGAATGATGATGATGGAATGAAGCAGGCAATGTAAATGATGGGAGTGATAGAATGGTTTATGTAGGGATGAATGAGGAGGAGGAAGGAATAAGGCATGAATGATGATGGAGGAATGAATATATACGAATGATGATGATAACATGCAGGTACGTAAATGATGATGATGAATGGCACATACATGAAATGATGATGATAATGAAGAGGCGGGCTTAATGATGGATGATGGTAATGAACATATACGAATGATGAGTGATAATTTAAATATATAATGGAAATGATGATGATGAACCAGTTTATACGAATGATGATGATGGTAATGTTTATAAGGGCGAATGATGATGATAATGGTACTGGTACGCAATGATGATGAGGACTGAATATGTACAAATGATGATGTGATGGTAATGAGCTATAAGGCGGAAGAGGAGGAGAAGGAAGCAGGTAAGGAGCGAGGGAGGAGGAAGGAAGTGAGGTAAGGAGCGAGGGAGTAAGGGCTGAAGAGGTAAGGAAGGAGGGAGGAGGCTGAAGTAGGTAAGAAAGAGGGAGGATATGAAGTAGGTATGAAGGAGGGAGTGAGGAAGAAGGTATAATGAGGAGGAGGAAGGAAGTAGGTATGAAGGAGGAGGAGGAAAGAAGTAGGTATGAAGAGGAGAGAATGAAGTAGTAAGGAAGGAGGGAGGAGGGAAGGAAGAGGTATGAAGGAGGGAGGAGGAAGAAGAGGTATAATGAGAGTGAGAAGGAAGTAGGTATGAAGGAGGAGAAGGAAGAGGAGGTGAGGAAGAAGTAGGTATGAAGAGTGATGGAGAAGAAGAGGTAAGAAGGAGTGGAGGAGGAAGGAAGTAGGCGCGAATGAGGAGGAGGAATGAAGAGGCAAGGAAGGAGGAGGAGGGAAGGAAGCAGGTATGAAGGAGGGAGGAGGAATAGCTATAGTATGAATGATAGATGATAATGGAAGAAGGCAGGCCGGAGGAGTGATAATGAAGCAGGCATGAATGATGGATGGAGGAATAAAGCAGGCATGAAATGATGATGAGGAATAAAGAATACAAGGAATACGAAGGAGGAATGGAAGAGGTATGAATGAGATGGAGGAATAGCCAGGTATGAATGATGGAAGGAGGAAGGAAATAGTCAGAAGGAATGATGATGATGGAAGAAGTAGTAAAGGAAGATGATGGAGGAATGGAAGAGGGTATGAAATGATGATGGAGGAATGAATATAATATGGATGATGGTAATGGTGCTTGAGGTACGAATGATGGAGTGATAAATGGGAATATATGAATGGAGGGATGAGGAAGGAAGAGAGGTAAGAAGGAGGGAGTGAGGAAGGAAGAAGGTAAGGAAGGAGGGAGGAGGAAGGAAGCAGGTGGCGAAGGAGGGAGGAGGAAGGAAGTAGAAGGAAGGAGGGAGGAGGAAGGAAGTAGGTAAGGGAATGAGGAGTATAACAGGCTTAGGTATGGCTGAGTGAGGAGGAAGAAGTAGGTAAGGAAGGAGGAGTGAGGAATAAAGTAGGTAAGGAATGAGGATGATAGTGAAGTATATAAGGAATAAAGAATAAGGAAGTAGGTATGAAGAGGAGGAGGAAGGAAGAGTATGATGAAGAGGCGAAGGAGGGAGGAGGAAGGAATTTGGTAAGGAAGGAGGAGTGAGAAGAAGTAGGTATGAAGGAGGGAGGAGGAAGGAAGTAGGTAAGAAGGAGGGAATGAGGAAGGAAGTAGGTATGAAGGAGTGAGGAAGAAGAGGTAAGGAAGGAGGGAGGAGGGAAGGAAGAGAGTATGAAGGAGGGAGGAGGAAGGAAGTAGGTATGAAGGAGGAGTGAGGAAGGAAGTAGGTATGAAGGAGGAGGAGGGAAGGAAGAGGTATGAAGGAGGAGGAGGAAGGAAGCAGGTAAGAGGAGGAGGAAGGAAGTGCAGGTATGAAGGAGGAGTGAGGAAGGAAGAGGTAGCATGATGAGGAATGAAGCAGGTATGAATGAGGAGGAGAAGGAAGTAGGTATGAAGGAGGGAGTGAGGAATGAAGTAGGTAAGAAGGAGGGAGGAGGAAGAAGCAGGTAAGGTAAAGGAGGGAGGAGGAAGGAAGCAGGTATGAAGGAGGAGGAGAATGAAGTAGGTGCGAAGGAGGGAGGAGGGAAGGAAGCAGGTATGAAGAAGGAGGAGGAAGGAAGAAGGTAAGGAAGGAGGTGAGGAAGAAGAGGTAAGGAAGGAGGAGGAGGAATAAGCAGGTAAGATGATGACATGAATGGCTTGAGGTACGAATGATGATGATAATAGCTATACAATGATGATGATGAATGAAACATACAATGATGATGATGGTAGTCATGGGCGAATGATGATGATAAATGAAGAATACAATGATGATGATAAATGAAGAATATATGTAATGAGGGATGATAATGCACTTAGTGATGATGGAATGAAAATAATAATGGTAATGATGATGATGAATGAATATATGTACGAAAATGATGTGATGATGGAATGGCATTAGGCACGACGGAGTGATGATGGTACCAGCTTATAAGTACGAATGATGATGATGGAATGAATATAAGTAATAATGATGGATGATAATGAAATATTATACGAATGATATTTATAAATGCAAATGCAATGAATGGCGATGAGGAAGCGAAGCAGGCAGAAGGAGGGAGGAGGAATAGAAGCAGGTATGAAGGAGGAGGAGGAAGGAAGTAGGTATGAAGGAGGAGGAGGAATAGAAGCAGGTATGAAGGAGGAGGAGGAATGAAGTAGGTAAGGAAGGAGGGAGGAGGAAGGAAGCAGGTAAGGAAGGAGGAGGAAGAAGAGGAGGAGGAAGGAAGAGGTATGAAGGAGGAGGAGGAAGGAAGTAGGTAAAGTGAAGGAGGGAGGAGGGAATGGAAGTAGGTAGGAAGGAGGGGAGGAGAAGGAAGTGAGGTATGTGATGAGGAGGAGAAGGAAGTGAGGTATGAAGGAGGGAGGAGGAAGGAAGTAGGTATGGTATGAGGAGGAGGAATAACATAGCTGCATGAAGCCGAGGAGTGAGGAATAGCTTAGGTATGGAAGGAGGGAGGAGGGAAGGAAGTATATATGAAGGAGGGAGGAGGAATGAAGAAGGTAAGGAAGAAGGAGGAGGAAGAAGTAGGTATGAAGGAGGAGTGGAGAAATAGAAGTATATGTGAATGAGGATAGAGGAAGGAAGAAGGTATGAAGGAGGAGTGAGAAGGAAGTAGGTATGAAGGAGGGAGGAGGGAAGGAAGAGGTAAGGAAGGAGGGAGGAGAAGGAATATGAAGGAGGGAGGAGGAAGGAAGTAGGAAGGAAGGAGGGAGGAGGAAGGAAGTAGGTATATAAGGAGGAGTAGAGGAAGAAGTATAGTATGAAGGAGGGAGGATGAATGAATATATATGAAGAATGATGAGGAAATGAAATAATACATGAAATGATGATGATGAATGAATATATACGAATGATGGATGATGGAAATGGCGCTTATGGCATGAATGATAGATGATAATGAATGTACGAATGATGGATGATGAAATGAACAGGCATGAATGATGATGATAATGAACAGGTACGAAATGATGATGATGGAATGGTGTTTGCATGAACATGATGAGGGAAATGAAATATATGTAATGATGATGAGAAATGGAAATATATACGAATGAAAATAAATGGCAATGAATGAAATTATATACGAATGAAAATTATAATGAAAATTTAAATTATATGGGATGAATGATGTGATGATAATGAACTGAGGAAGGAAGGAGGGAGGAGAAGAAGTAGGTAAGGAAGGAGGGAGGAGGGAAGGAAGTAGGTAAAAGGAGGGAATGAGGAAGGAAGTAGGTATGAAGGAGGAGGAAGGAAGAGGTATGAAGGAGGGGGAGGAGGAAGGAAGTAGGTAAGTGAAGGAGGGAGGAGGAAGGAAGTAGGTAAGGAAGGAGGGAGGAGGAAGGAAGTAGGTAAGGAAGGAGGGAGGAGGAAGAAGAGGTAAGGAAGAAGGTGAGGAAGGAAGAGAAAGGGATGAGGGAGTGAGGAAGAAGAGGTAAGGAAGGAGGAGTGAGGACATGAGGTATGAAGAGGAGAGGGAAGGAAGTAGGTATGTGAAGGAGGGAGAGGAAGAAGTAGGTAAGGAATGAGGAGGAGGGAAGGAAGAAGGCAAGGAAGGAGGAGGAGGAAGGAAGTAGGTATGAAGGAGGATGAGGAATGGAAGAGGTATGAAGGAGGAGTGAGGAAGGAAGCAGGTATGAAGGAGGAGGAGGGAAGGAAGCAGGTAAGGAAGGAGGGAGGAGGAAGGAAGTAGGTATGAAGGAGGAGGAGGAAGGAAGTAGGTATGAAGGAGGAGGAGGAATGAAGAGGTAAGGAAGGAGGAGGAGGAAGAAGCAGGGTAAGGAAGGAGGGAGGAGGAAGGAAGCAGGTAAGGAAGGAGGGAGGAGGAAGGAAGTAGGTATGAAGGAGGGAGGAGGGAAGGAAGGTATGAAGGAGGGGGAGGAGAAGGAAGAGGCATGACGAGGATGGAGGAATGGAAGCAGGTATGACGAGGTGATGGAGGAAATGAAGAGGTACGAATGATGGAGGATAATGAAGCAGGTAAAGAGGCCGATGATGATAAATGAATGAGGTAAGGAAATGGAGGAGGAGGAATGAATATACGAATGATGTGATGATAGCCGAACAGGCATGAATGATATGGAGAAAGAACAGGTACAGCCGATGATATGATGAAGAGGCATGAATGATGGAGTGATGGAATGAATGAGGCATGAAATGATATGATAAAATGAAGCAGGCATGAATATGATGAGGAAATGAATATATAAAGAATGATGATAAATGAAGAGATGATAGTCAGCTTGCATGAATGATGGAGGAGGAATGGAAGCAGGTAATGAATGAGGAGGGAAGGAAGAGGTATGAATGAGGAGGAGAATAAAGCAGGCAAGGAAGGAGGGAGGATAGAATGGAAGAGGTATGAATGAGGAGGAGGAAGAAGGCGAGGTATGAAGGAGGAGGAAGAAGACAGAAGGAAGGAGGAGGAGAAAAGGAAGTAGGCGAGATGATGGAAGGAGGAAGAAGCAGGTATGAAGGAGGGAGGAGGAAGGAAGAAGGTATGAAGAAGGAAGAGGAAGGAAGCAGGTAAGGAATGGAGGAGAGAAGGAAGCAGGCATGAAGGAGGGAGGAGGAAGGTGAAGAGGTATGTAAGGAGGGAGTGGAGGAAGGAATATAAGAAGGATGGAGGAGAAGGAAGCAGGCATGGAAGGAGGAGTGATGGAATGAAGTAGGTATGGAATATGGATGAGGAAGGAAGAGGTAAGGAAGGAGGAGTGAGGAAGGGAAGTAAAGGAAGGAGGAGGAGGAAGGAAGTAGGAAGGAAGGAGGAGGAGGAAGGGAAGAGGTATGAAGGAGGGAGGAGGAAGCAAGCAGGTATGAAGGAGGGAGGAGGAAGGAAGTAGGTATGAAGGAGGGAGTGAGGAAGGAAGTAGGTATGAAGGAGGGAGGAGGAAGGAAGTAGGTAAGGAAGGAGGAGTGAGGAAGGTAAAGTAGGTAAGAAGGAAGTAGGTATGAAGAAGAGGTATGAAGGAGGGAGGAGAAGGAATTAGGTAAGGAATGAGGGGAGGATAAAGGAAGTGAGGTATGTAAGGAGGGAGTGAGGAAGTGGCGAGGTATGAAGGAGGGAATGAGGAAGGAAGCATACGAATGATGATGGTAATGGCAGGCGCGAATGAGGGGATGATGGAACAGGCTTTCAGGCAATGAATGATGATGATAAATGAATATATAAGAATGATGATGATAATGAAATATACGAATGATGATGATGAATGAATATATACAATGATGATGATAACAGCTATGCGCTTATGCACATTGGCTTGAGGTACACGCAATGATGATAATGAAGCAGGTACGAAATGATGATGATAAATGGCTTATACGAATGATGATGATAAATAGCTTATATAAGAATGAGTGATGATGAATGGAATATAGCACGAATGATGATGATATAATGCAAATATATATGAATGATGATGATAATGTGAATGAGGCATGAATGAGGAGTGATAATGAAGCAGGTATGAAATGAGGAGCGAGGAATGAATAGGCATGAATACGATGATGGAATGAAATACGTGGGCGAATGATAAGAGGAATAGCCAGGTAATAATGATGGATAATGAAGCAGGCATGAATGATGAGTGATGGAATGGTACTGAGGCAAGAATGATGATGATAATGAATAGGCATGAAGATGATGGAGGAATGAAATAGGCATGCAGCCGATATGATGAAATGTAGCTGGTACGAATGATGATGGAGGAAATAAATAATGCATGAATGATGATGATGAAATGAATAATATACTGGAATGATGATGATGGAATGGTACGAGGATGATGAAATGAAGAATGGTAAGAATGAGGGAGGAGGAAGGAAGTAGGTATGAAGGAGGGATAGAGGAAGGAAGAGGTGAAGGAGTTGAGGGAGGAGGGAAATGGAAGCAGGTATGAGCCGAGGAGGAGGAATAAAGAGGTAATGTAGGCTGAGGAGGAGGAAGGAAGTAGGTATGAAGGAGGGAGGAGGAAGGAAGAGGTATGAAGGAGGGAGGAGGGAAGGAATATAAGGAAGGAGGGAGTGAGGAATGAAGTAGGTATGAAGGAGGGAGGAGGGAAGGAAGCAGGTATGAAGGAGGAGGAGGAATGAAGTAGGTATGAATGAGGAGGAGGAAGAAGTAGGTAAGGAATGAGGAGGAGGAAGAAGTATATGAAGGAGGGAGGAGGAAATGGGCTTGAGGTATGAATGAGTGAGGAATGGAATATGATGATGGGAATGAGCCAGGCATGAATGATGATGAGGAATAGCTTGAGGCATGCAGCCGAGGAGGAGAATGGTGCCAGGCACAAATATGGATGATAATGAGCCAGGCAAGGAATGATGGAGGAGGAATACCAGGCATGAAATAGATGTGATGATGAATGGAAATGAGGTAATGAATGATGATGATAATGGAAACAATGTATGGAATGATGTGATGATGAATGGAAGAGTGGGTGAATGATGATGATGGAATGGTACTATATACAATGATGATGATAATGAAAATAGTCGCATGAACAATGATGATGAATGGTAGCTATGGCACGAATGATGATATACTAAATATACGAATGATATTGATGGAACAAATAATGCATGCAATGATGATGAGTGGAAATGAATATATACGATGATGATGATGGTAACAACAGGCATGAAGGAGGAGGAGTGAATGGAAGAGGCAAGGCATGAGGATGTAATAGTCATAATGAAGGAGGAGTGGAGGAATGAAGAGGCGAATGATGGAGGATAATGAAGTAGGTATGAAGGATGGAGGATAATGAAGAGGCATGAATGGAGGATGATAAATGGCCAGGCAGGAATGATGGATGATAAATGAAGAATACATGAATGATGATGATAGTACGAAGCAGGTACGTGAGGAAGGAAGTAGGTAAGGAAGGAGGGAGTGAGGAAGGAAGTAGGTAAGGAAGGAGGGAGTGAGGAAGGAAGGTAAGGAAGGAGGGAGTGAGGAAGGAAGTAGGTAAGGAAGGAGGGAGTGAGGAAGGAAGTAGGTAAGGAAGGAGGGAGTGAGGAAGGAAGTAGGTAAGGAAGGAGGGAGTGAGGAAGGAAGTAGGTAAGGAAGGAGGGAGTGAGGAAGGAAGAAGGTAAGGAAGGAGGGAGTGAGGAAGGAAGTAGGTAAGGAAGGAGGGAGTGAGGAAGGAAGTAGGTAAGGAAGGAGGGAGTGAGGAAGGAAGGTAAGGAAGGAGGGAGTGAGGAAGGAAGTAGGTAAGGAAGGAGGGAGTGAGGAAGGAAGTAGGTAAGGAAGGAGGGAGTGAGGAAGGAAGTAGGTAAGGAAGGAGGGAGTGAGGAAGGAAGTAGGTAAGGAGGGAGTGAGGAAGGAAGTAGGTAAGGAAGGAGGGAGTGAGGAAGGAAGTAGGTAAGGAAGGAGGGAGTGAGGAAGGAAGTAGGTAAGGAAGGAGGGAGTGAGGAAGGAAGTAGGTAAGGAAGGAGTGAGGAAGGAAGTAGGTAAGGAAGGAGGGAGTGAGGAAGGAAGTAGGTAAGGAAGGAGGGAGTGAGGAAGGAAGTAGGTAAGGAAGGAGGGAGTGAGGAAGGAAGTAGGTAAGGAAGGAGGGAGTGAGGAAGGAAGTAGGTAAGGAAGGAAGTAGGTAAGGAAGGAAGTAGGTAAGGAAGGAGGGAGTGAGGAAGGAAGTAGGTAAGGAAGGAGGGAGTGAGGAAGGAAGTAGGTAAGGAAGGAGGGAGTGAGGAAGGAAGTAGGTAAGGAAGGAGGGAGTGAGGAAGGAAGTAGGTAAGGAAGGAGGGAGTGAGGAAGGAAGTAGGTAAGGAAGGAGGGAGTGAGGAAGGAAGTAGGTAAGGAAGGAGGGAGTGAGAAGGAAGTAGGTAAGGAAGGAGGGAGTGAGGAAGGAAGTAGGTAAGGAAGGAGGGAGTGAGGAAGGAAGTAGGTAAGGAAGGAGGGAGTGAGGAAGGAAGTAGGTAAGGAAGGAGGGAGTGAGGAAGGAAGTAGGTAAGGAAGGAGGGAGTGAGGAAGGAAGTAGGTAAGGAAGGAGGGAGTGAGGAAGGAAGTAGGTAAGGAAGGAGGGAGTGAGGAAGGAAGTAGGTAAGGAAGGAGGGAGTAATACTACGAGTATTACAACTACTACTACCTCGAGTAGAACTACTAGTATCACTACTACGAGTACAACTACTAGTACTGTACTACGATTACAACTACTAGTACTACTACTACTGCGAGTATTACAACTACTAGTACCACTACTACGAGCATTAGAACTACAAGTACCACTACTACGAGTATTACAACTACTAGTTCTACTACTACGAGCATTAGAACTACTAGTACCACTACTACGAGTACAACTACTAGTACCACTACGAGTATTACAACTACTAGTTCCACTACTACGAGCATTAGAACTACTAGTACCACTACTACGAGTACAACTACTACTACTACTATTACGAGTAAAATTACTAGTACGACTACTACTACTACTACGATTACAACTACTAGTACCACCACTACTACTACTACGAGTATTACAACTACTAGTACCACCACTACTACTACTACGAGTATTACAACTACTAGTACCACTACTACTACGAGTATTACAACTACTAGTACCACTACTACTACGAGTATTACAACTACTAGTACCACTACTACTACGAGTATTACAGCTACTAGTACCACTACTAGTACAAACCTCTCCTCTCCCATATATATGCTCGTTATTCATACTAAGTTATGCATGTATGTACTGGCTTGATAAACTCACCCCCCCCTTCCCCCTGGTGGGCGAAACTAATATCTCATTAAGCTGTACTTAACAGCCTGAATATTAGACATGTCATAAAAAATATCATTCTACATGAATGACAGCGTCAATTCCTTGGATCAGAACCGCTTTACAAGCACCAATACACCCCCCGTTGACACCAATTTAACTCTAGATTATCATTAATTATGTTACGATGGAGAAGGTAAGCGAATCTTTAGGTGACCCTTAAGTTATTTAAGAGTCAGCAGCATTATGATTTCTAAATTCTTCCAAGAGTTAGCAGCATTATGCTGTCTAAACTGCTCCAAGAGTTAGCAACATTATGCTCCCTAAACTGTTCCAAGAGTTAGCAGCATTATGCTCTCTAAACTGTTCCAAGAGTTAGCAGTATTATGCTCTCTAAACTGTTCCAAGAGTTAGCAGCATTATGCTCTCTAAACTGTTCCAAGAGTTAGCAGCATTATGCTCTCTAAACTGTTCCAAGAGTTAGCAGCATTATGCTCTCTAAACTGTTCCAAGAGTTAGCAGCATTATGCTCTCTAAACTGTTCCAAGAGTTAGCAGCATTATGCTCTCTAAACTGTTCCAAGAGTTAGCAGCATTATGCTCTCTAAACTGTTCCAAGAGTTAGCAGCATTATGCTCTCTAAACTGTTCCAAGAGTTAGCAGCATTATGCTCTCTAAACTGTTCCAAGAGTTAGCAGCATTATGCTCTCTAAACTGTTCCAAGAGTTAGCAGCATTATGCTCTCTAAACTGTTCCAAGAGTTAGCAGCATTATGCTCTATAAACTGTTCCAAGAGTTAGCAGCATTATGCTCTATAAACTGTTCCAAGAGTTAGCAGTATTATGCTCTCTAAACTGTTCCAAGAGTTAGCAGCATTATGCTCTCTAAACTGTTCCAAGAGTTAGCAGCATTATGCTCTATAAACTGTTCCAAGAGTTAGCAGCATTATGCTCTATAAACTGTTCCAAGAGTTAGCAGTATTATGCTCTCTAAACTGTTCCAAGAGTTAGCAGCATTATGCTCTCTAAACTGTTCCAAGAGTTAGCAGTATTATGCTCTCTAAACTGTTCCAAGAGTTAGCAGCATTATGCTCTCTAAACTGTTCCAAGAGTTAGCAGCATTATGCTCTCTAAACTGTTCCAAGAGTTAGCAGCATTATGCTCTATAAACTGTTCCAAGAGTTAGCAGCATTATGCTCTATAAACTGTTCCAAGAGTTAGCAGCATTATGCTCTCTAAATGTTTTACCCGCTTTACTCTAGTGGATATTTAGTGTTTTAAAATTCACACTTATGTTATCTTCTTCACATTTCTTCAACATCTAGAGTGATACGTCGTCTGCTGTCACTATATTATTTTAATAAAACTTCCTCTAATGGCTTCCTTACTCTGGTTATTTCACTGAGTTAACTCCTAACTTCTTACTCAGTGTTATAATTCAAAAGAGCATAAGAATGGAGGAACACTGCAGCAGGTCTACCGCCCCATACAAGGTATGTCCTTATCAAAACCACCCATGTGTTTGTCCAACCATTTCCCAACGCGCACACACACACACACACACACACACACACACACACACACACACACACACACACACACACACACACACACACACACACACACACACACACGCGCGCGCGCGCTCTGCAGCTTCCCATACAAGGCATCAAACGTTTCTTTGCAATCATTTTCATCATCCAATTTCATTCCTTGTCTCTCATCTTTCACTTTCAATAAGCGTTTTACACCCTTGAGTACCAACCAGTCTTGACACGCACAATCTTGTCGACTAATTCTTCAGTCTGTGGTAAGTTAGTGGACTGTGGTATAACACTGTATACAATGTCTGTACCCAAGACTAAGAAACACACAGCTAGAAGATAAACAACAAAATGTAACAACAAAATGGAATCCTAAGTTAAGAAATATCAAGTTCACAGAAAGACTGAAGACATTGTGTGTGTCCTCGATGAAACTCACGAAGAAACAGCAACTATGATCATCAAATTTAAATTAACACACTATGAGAGAAACATTAAAGGAGATTTCTTGGCATTATCAGCTAGGAGAACAAGGTCACAATTTCTTGGCACTATCAATTAGGTTTTAGGAGAACAAGAGGCCACAATTTCTTGGCATCAGTTACGAGAACAGGGAACAGCAAATTCAATTACGAAGCAGTTGATTAAAAAAGGACAGTAAAAAGTATATGTTCAAAGATAGAATGGCTCAAGAAAAGGTAATGTGTTACAAATACCGGATACTTTAAGAATTTGCATGACCAATGATAATACAAGACGTGGTATGAACTTGCCTACAAGCGTGTGTTCCACGCAGTTTCATCCGTCAGTAACACATTCCATGTTTCTTACACTCCGTAACGCATTCTTGTATTACAAAACTAAGTTTGCAACATTTCTGAGTTCTGCCTAAGACCTTCCTTCCTTGTTAACTACCTAGATAACGCAGTCCTATCGCACATACACAATTCCATTGCATCTACACAATGAGAGTGAATATATACAATCATAGTACATCTACACAATCATTAATGTACACACACACAGACTCCACTAGTCAACAACCTCAGTGCTTCCATAGCTTCATTGCGTCTAATACTTCAGCTTGCTTCCTGCATCATTTCTACTCCGAGGATCAAGGTACAAGGGGCAGTCTACTTCCTTGAGCTAATGGAAGTGGGTGTCGGGCGTGAGTGTCAAGAAAGGAGTAGGGATGCACGACGTACTCGCCTTGGCACCCCCACATAGCCCTGGCGCACTACCAGCCAGTGCAACACTCCCTTATTGGCACACAACAAACACTTGTCACCCTAATTACTGCCTACATGGCGTCTACCTGCCACAGGACCCCGCGTTACTATGGTGCCCGCACCTTGTAAACACATAGTTAAAACAGAAAACGTTCCAAGACGTGCCGACAAGTGCATTCCAAAATCCATCCACGACAAAAGAATGAAGGATCGAGCCTTCAGAATCACTACTTCATCTGAATGATCCACACGAGTTTAGTACTTCATGAAATACAATATTAAACAAAAATATGAGTTAAGACGATATTACAGTTTGGAGAGGCTTCTGAATTGTAAAATCGGCGCGTCTCTGGCAAGACAGTGACGGTGTGCTAAAAAAAATTACACATCGGTATATATATTTTGTGGTAAGTACAGTTTTAAATTACTAATGTTAAGAAGTGCAGTGAGTTGAGTGTACACTACACTGACAGTGCAGTGGGTTAAGTGTACACTACACTGACAGTGCAATGAGTTGAGTGTACACTACACTGACAGTGCAGTGAGTTGAGTGTACACTACACTGACAGTGCAGTGGGTTAAGTGTACACTATACTGACAAAGCAGTAGGTTGAGTGTACACTATACTGACAGAGCAGTAGGTTGAGTGTACACTATACTGACAGAGCAGTTGGTTGAGTGTACACTAAACTGACAGAGCCGTTGGTTGAGTGTACACTATACTGACAGAGCAGTGGGTTGTGTACACTATACTGACAGCAGTGGGTTGAGTGTACACTATACTGACAGAGCAGTAGGTTGAGTGTACACTATACTGACAGAGCAGTAGGTTGAGTGTACACTATACTGACAGAGCAGTGGGTTGAGTGTACACTATACTGTCAGAGCAGTAGGTTGAGTGTACACTATACTGACAGAGCAGTGGGTTGAGTGTACACTATACTGTCAGAGCAGTGGGTTGAGTGTACACTATACTGACAGAGCAGTGGGTTGTGTACACTATACTGACAGCAGTGGGTTGAGTGTACACTATACTGACAGAGCAGTGGGTTGAGTGTACACTATACTGACAGAGCAGTGGGTTGAGTGTACACTATACTGACAGAGCAGTGGGTTGAGTGTACACTATACTGACAGAGCAGTGGGTTGTGTACACTATACTGACAGCAGTGGGTTGAGTGTACACTATACTGTCAGAGCAGTGGGTTGAGTGTACACTATACTGACAGAGCAGTAGGTTGAGTGTACACTATACTGACAGAGCAGTAGGTTGAGTGTACACTATACTGACAGAGCAGTGGGTTGAGTGTACACTATACTGACAGAGCAGTAGGTTGAGTGTACACTATACTGACAGAGCAGTGGGTTGAGTGTACACTATACTGACAGAGCAGTGGGTTGAGTGTACACTATACTGACAAAGCAGTAGGTTGAGTGTACACTATACTGACAGAGCAGTGGTTTGAGTATACACTATACTGACAGAGCAGTGGGTTGAGTGTACACTATACTGACAGAGCAGTGGGTTGAGTGTACACTATACTGACAGAGCAGTGGGTTGAGTGTACACTATACTGACAGAGTTGTAGGTTGAGTACACTATACTGACAAAGCAGTGGGTTGAGTGTACACTATACTGACAGAGCAGTGGGTTGAGTGTACACAATACTGACAAAGCAGTGGGTTGAGTGTACACTATACTGTCAGAGCAGTGGGTTGAGTGTACACTATACTGACAGAGCAGTGGGTTGAGTGTACACTATACTGACAGAGCAGTGGGTTGAGTGTACACTATACTGATAGAGCAATGGGTTGAGTGTACACTACAGTGACAGAGCACTGGGTTGAGTGTACACTACACTCACAGAGCAATGGGCTGAGTGTACACTATACTGACAAAGCAGTGGGTTGAGTGTACATTATACTGACAGAGCAGTGGGTTGAGTGTACACTATACTGACAGAGCAGTGTGTTGAGTGTACACTATACTGACAGAGCAGTGGGTTGAGTGTACACCATACTGACAGAGCAGTGGGTTGAGTGTACACTATACTTACACAGCAGTGGGTTGAGTGTACACTATACTGATATAGAGCAGTGGGTTGAGTGTACACTATACTGACAGCAGTAGGTTGAGTGTACACTATACTGATATAGCGCAGTGGGTTGAATGTACACTATACTGATTGTGGATCTATCATTAACCTGTAAAGTGGTCAACATTACTCAAAATTTTCCGAAACCTGTGGCCTTGGATGAATAGGTAGACTAATAGAAGGATGAATAGATATTATATAGAAAGACATGTAGATGGATGAATGAAGGAATGGGCGGATGATTCAGTCATTCATTTATTCTCTCTCTCTCTCTTTGTCACACACACAACCACCCCACACCCACCCAAACACACACACACACACAACCCACACAACCACCCGACACCCACCCAAACACACACACACAACCCGGTCAATCACCCCACACCCATTCAAACACACACACAACCCACACAACCACCCCACACCCACCCAAACACACACACACACACACACACACACACACACACACACACACACACACACAGGTATGATAAAGCTCACGGTTCAGGGAGAGTGTAGAGGCGGGCTTGGATTCGCCCCCTGCAACCTCAACTAGGTGAGTACAACTAGGC
Organism: Cherax quadricarinatus; assembly: GCF_038502225.1. Taxonomy (NCBI): domain Eukaryota; kingdom Metazoa; phylum Arthropoda; class Malacostraca; order Decapoda; family Parastacidae; genus Cherax; species Cherax quadricarinatus. The sequence continues at coordinate 35,221,720 of NC_091300.1, read as the reverse complement.
GAGTACACACACACACATACAACCCACAACCCACACAACCACTCCACACCCACCCAAACACACACACACACACACACACACACACACACACACACACACACACACACTCTGTGTGTCAAGTGGATAACATTACGCAAGCTCTTCCCAAACCTCAGTGCCACCACAAGATTATATCCGCCAGCCACACCCTCACTAACCACACCCAGGAACCTTCTGTTACACACGTCATGGCGATGTTAAAGACAAAACTCTACTGGAGGCGTTGAACAGGGGTTACGATACTGGAGTTGTTACACGGTCATGATACTGGAGGTGTGTTACAGGGATTATGATACTGAGGGTGGGTTACAGGGGTCACGATACTGGAGGTGTGTTACAGGGTCACGATATTAGAGGTGTGTTACAGGGGTCATGATACTGGGGATGTGTTACAGGGGTCACGATACTGGGGATGTGTTACAGGGGGTCACGATACTGGAGGTGTGTTACAGGGACACGATATTAGAGGTGTGTTACAGAGGTCACGATAATGGGGTGTGTTACATGGTCACGATATTGGAGTGTGTTACAGGGGTAACGATAGGGGAGGTGTGTTACAGGGATCACTATACTAGGGGTATGTTACAGGGGTCACGATACTGGGGATATGTTACAGGGGTTACGATACTGGGGGTGTGTTATAGGGGTCATGTTGGAGTGACAACAACAGGCTTGTTAAACAGGAGGAGGAGCATGCCCCTTACACCAGGTGTGAGGGGCATGCCTCCTCATACCAGGTGTTGAAACCATATGTGTGATTGTTACGCCCCCCTGAAAGGGACACAATGTATATTATCTTTCATATAGTTTAATGTTGCTGATATTTTCATTAACAGCTAAAATGAAAATATCTTGCTTTATACTATTATTTGACTAGCTATGTCATTAGGTAGACTCTAACATTTATACTTCACCGTGCTCACTGTTCGAAAGTTGTGGTTGGCTCTCCGCATTGGTAAACTGCTTAGCTAACTATCAGCTTGCTTATTTACCTGCCGGCGTCTCTGTAGTACCAGGGACGAGTCAGTGATATCACCTGATGTCAGGCCTGTAGTCGGATGTGGAAGGTATTCAGGCTTAATTCGGGGAACTGGAGTACAGATCCAATTCCCCAGATCAAGAGCCCCTCAAGGAACCTTCCTTGAGGGAAGTATTCTCTAGAGATGTCACTAACAGTGACGCTGACTGGTAACAACCCAAGTACCAAGTATCGTGGCTGCTCCATCCCTCACACTAAGATTCTTTCCTTGTCTTCAAACTGCCTGTAAGACTGATTCCTGTCTTCAAACTGCCCCGTACTTTAAGAATGATTCTTGTCTTCAAACTGCCCAGTACTGTAAGACTGATTCCTGTCTTCAAACTACCCCGTACTGTAAGACTGATTCCTGTCTTCAAACTGCCCCGTACCGTAAGATTGATTCCTGTCTTCAAACTGCCCCGTACTGTAAGACTGATTCTTGTCTTCAAACTGCCCAGTACTGAAAGACTGATTCGTCTTCAAACTGCCCCGTACTTTAAGAATGATTCTTGTCTTCAAACTGCCCAGTACTGTAAGACTGATTCGTCTTCAAACTGCCCCGTACTGTAAGACTGATTCCATACTCAAAATAAATCCCTTAAGGTGGTGACGGCAGCCGCACGCGGCACCGCATACCTTGAATAGCTGCATTTTCCCAAGTGCAGTGGCATCGGAAACTGCGACATTGCTAGCAAGCAAGCCAGACACACACACACACCGACCCCTGCAACTACAAATAGAGGAGTAAAAATAGGGAAGTACAGACACTGGCAAGGAGACACGATGAGGAGATACCTCTGATGAGTTTCGAGAGTCTTACTACTCCCGGAGCCCGGCCATGGGCCAGGCTCGTCTGGTGCTAGCCAGGTCAACCAAGCTGTTGCTGCTAGAGGCCCGCTGCCCCACATACCCATCACAGCCTGGTTGATCTGACACCTGGTGAAAACTACTTGTCCAGTTTTCTCTTGAAGGCTTCTACACTTGTTCCAGCAGTGTTTCTGATATCTTCAAGTAAGATGTTGAATAATCTGGGGCCACTGATGTTGATACAATGTTTATTGTGCCCACCGCACCCCTGCATATTACTGGCTTTATCTTGCGCTTCCTCCCGTATCTCTCACTCCAGTATGTTATTATAGCAGTGTGCAGATTTGGGACCAGGCCCTCGAGTATTTCCAGATATATATTATCAAGTATCTCTCTCCTCTCCGTTTCAAAGAGTACATATTAAAGACTAAGGCGTCCCCAGTAATTTAAATGCTTTACTGGCTCTAAACGATCTCTGTATTTATTCCAGCTCTGATATTTCTCCTCCCCTGAATGAGGCTGTCAGCACTGAGCAATATTCCAAATGAGGGAGCGCTAGCGATTTCAAGTGTCACCAGTGGCATTATTTATCTTGTTTTGAAAGTTCTCATTACCCACCCTGTCATCCTCCTGGCTGTCGTTACCTTTGTCTTAATGTGTTCTTTAAAAGAAAGGTTAGCTGACATAATTATTCCCAATTTTTTTTTAAGTGCTCCTTTTGTTCTATTTGACGATCCTCTTGAGTTTTGTATACGGCGTTCCTTCTGAGTTCTTCATTTTTTCCATACTTAAGCAGTTGGAACTTATCACCATTGAACGTCATGTTGTTTTCCTGCCCACTGGAAAACACTGCTTATATCTTCTTGCAATTTTTCAGTGTCTTCTACAGAAGTGACCTTCATATTTACTTTAGTGTCATCTGCAAATGATACAAACTTTGACGGGTGTTTATATTTACGTCTGCTATGAGGATGATAAATAGCAGAGGTGCCAGAACAGTGTCTTGGGGATCTGAGCTTTTCACTTGGGTGATGCTGGATTTTTCTGTTTACTACTACTACTTTTTTGTGTTGTGTGTTAGGAACCAAAAAATCCATCCGCCTACCTTCCCCGTAATGCCTATGGCCCTCATTTCACGTGCAATCACCCCATGATCACATCTGTAAAATGCCTTTGCAAAGTCTGTGTATATCACATCTGCATTTTGGTTGTCTTCCAAAACCTTTCACCACAAGACAGTGGTGAAAGTTAGTTTTTAAAAATAAAATAAAAAAAACAAAGGAAAGTTATCTAAGGTGATTTAACAGCTCACAGAAATAAGCCTAAATATTAGCTTGACGTTAATAATATTATAAAAGAGACGGGGATTCAAACAACTGAAGGAGCAACTAGAGTGAGAGAAGGAAACATGTATGTACTGTCATGTTGAAGAAGCAACTACGATGATATCCTAGATATACCTGTGGCTAGTTTCCAGAGTTTTTACTCTCACATCCCAGCCTGGAAGAAGGCTTTTCTGTTGAATGCCTGCTCAACCAAGCTGATGTTACTGGCAGCCAGGAGGTCTACATGGCCATCACATCCTGGTTGACCTGGCACATGGAAGAGGTAGAAATCTGGGCTCCTCTTGAAAACTGTACATTAGCTCCATTATCACGGATATCTGCTAGTAGCAGGGTGAGTCTTGGACCACGGATGCTGACGCAGTCTTCTCTTATTTGGTAATAATGTTGGTTGTTAGGTAAGACACATATGCAACAGTTAGACAACTTTATTCCGAAACGTTTCGCCTACACAGTAGGCTTCTTCAGTCGAATACAGAAAATAGGCAGGAACAGTAGAGATGTGAAGACGATGTAATCAGTCCATCACCCTTGTAGTCGTAGAATTTGAGGTTGTCAGTCCCTCGGCCTGGAGAAGTTCAGATAGTTCCTGACTATGGAACTGAACTTCTCCAGGCCGAGGGACTGACAACCTCAAATTCTACGACTACAAGGGTGATGGACTGATTACATCGTCTTCACATCTCTACTGTTCCTGCCTATTTTCTGTATTCGACTGAAGAAGCCTACTGTGTAGGCGAAACGTTTCGGAATAAAGTTGTCTAACTGTTGCATATGTGTCTTACCTAACAACCTGTCGGTATTGTATACCATTTTGATGTTCAATAATGTTGGTAGAATTACCGACAATATGTAAAGTAAAAGGACAACGGCTTGACAAAGCTCCTGGAGAGCGAAACGATGCCACAATAAAATGTCACTTGTGTCCTTTTATTTCTCTTATTTTGCCTATGACGCCCCTGCTATCCATAGGGTTTATTATACACTTCCATCTCCCGTCTACCCCTCTCTCAGCCACCCCTCGGTCCCCTACCCCAGCAAACCTTCCCCTCCCTTCCATCCTTCCTCCCTCCCTCCATCCTCCCACCCCCCTCTCTCCCTTCTGCCAGATGGAATAAAAAATAATACCATTATGGTTACTGAGGATTCAAACATTTTAAGCAAAGCAGAAAATCAAAATTAAAAAAATTATTCGAAAAAAGCGTCCAAGGATTAAACGAGTATATGATAAAACGATAATATAGATAAAGTCGTGCCGGTAAAACCTGCGATTCTGACTTAAATAGCAACGCTCTTCTTGCCAAATAAGGCTAGAGAAAATTTGTGTATGCAATAATTTTGCAAAAATCATTCTAAACCTAGCGAAAAATCATATTTCATTGTTTGTTTATTATTAAATTATTGTAAACTTATCTAAAATATATTTAGTTGGATTAGGCTAAATTAAATTGCGCTTGTTATAAGGTTAGGTAAGTTTTCTAAGGTTCTTTTGCTACAAAATTATTAATTTTTACACTAACGTACATGAAAAAATATATCTTTAAACGTATAAGAGAAAATTTTTAGAAAGGACTTAATTTTAAAAGTTCTTCCTAACTGACCAGTTTTAGCTCTTCGGCATGATAAACGTTATCACCAGGACTTCACATAAATCTGACTACAACATGAGGAAATCTTAGTACAGCCTTTAAGTATATATATGAACTGAGATGTTAAACTATTACAATGCATATTATAAGTAAGATGAAGTACAACAGTTGTCGCACTGATCTCACATAAATATCTAAATACATCAGAAAAGCTTTAGACTTCCAACAAAATTAATAAGGAAAAAATCTGAATAAATAGATTCAAGAATTTAACAGTGTTCAGCGCCACTCATCCTGTGAGTGAGCATACAGCCATTACGTACCGCCTGCTTAACCAGGCAGTCAACAATGAACTCGAACCTCAAGCCGGAATTTGAGAGCAGAACTTGCGTGATCAGTTGCAGGTACCTTTTAGGCAACCAAATATTGGTTTAAAAGTAATACTGTGAAGTGTTAACGAACAAATGTGGCACATTTTCCTTAAACTAATCATAACAGCTAAGAGACAACACATAAGGTAACACAAATAGCAACGTACAGGAGCGTAAGAGAAAGGGGAGTGCTAGAAGACAGTGTCAAGTAGTGCATTAGCAGTGCATCAACAGCAATATCAAGATTTATATTATAATTTAATATAGGTACCAGCTAATTCCTACATTCTCTTCCGTACCATACATTACTTGGCACACCACCGCACACTTCCTGGCACCACCGCACACTTCCTGGCACCACACGCTTTCTGGCACTACCATACACTTCTTGGCATCGCCCCACACACACTTCCTGGCACCACCATATGCATTATAGCACCACCACATACTTCCTAGCACCACCATTTCCTTCCTAGCACCACCATTTCCTTCCTGGCACCGCCATTTCCTTCTTGGCACCACCATCTTCTTTACACTACTACACACTTCCTGGCACCACCAAACAACGGAAAGAATAACTCTGACAGCCATAATTGTGTAGCAAAGCGCTTTATACACAAATATGCTTAGAGTGCCCTTAAAGTCTCCATAAACTAAACTACTAAAATATACGATGACTGGGAGAAGACGCAGTCTTAATAGCAGTGGCAAGAGCACAGCTTGTTGAAGAACTGTGAAAACAAGGAAGTTGCAGCCTCCTTCCCTTCCCAATGTCCACACCACTGATGTCTGTTGCAACCCATCTCTCCTGTCCACACCACTGATGTCTGTTGTAACCCATCTCTCCCGTCCATACCACTGATGTCTGTTGCAACCCATCTCTCCTTTCCACACCACTGATGTCTGTTGCAACCCATCTCTCATGTCCACACCACTGATGTCTGTTGCAACCCATCTCTCCTGTCCACACCACTGATGTCTGTTGCAACCCATCTCTCCTGTCCACACCACTGATGTCTGTTGCAACCCATCTCTCCTGTCCACACCACTGATGTCTGTTGCAACCCATCTCTCCTGTCCACACCACTGATGTCTGTTGCAACCCATCTCTCCTGTCCACACCACTGATGTCTGTTGCAACCCATCTCTCCTGTCCACACATTGATGTCTGTTGCAACCCATTTCTCCTGTCCACACCACTGATGTCTGTTGCAACCCATCTCTCCTGTCCACACCTGAAGATAGGAAAGTGTTCATCACTAGCAACAGTGGAGTAAATAACAAAAAGGCACAATACCGTGACTGGAACGATACACAAATAACCCGCACATAAAAGAGAGAAGCTTACGACGACGTTTCGGTCCGACTTGGACCATTGACAAAGTCACACTAACAGAGGTGGAGCAGGACGGCTATATATAGGCAGGAAGAGGTGGAGGTAGTAGTAGTGGTAGTAGTAGTAGTAGTAGTAGTACAAGAATTGTATATAATACCGACAAGATGAAATGACACATGCACAACACCCGGGCATCCCCACCGTAGACGTTTCGCCATCCAGCCAGCCACTGGATGGCGAAACGTCCACAACAAAGACAACCAGACGCCGCACATGTGTCTTAATTTCATCAGTAGTTGTAGTAGAAGAAGAAGAGGTAGTAGTAGTGGTAGTGGTAGAAGTGGGAAATAAGGAAGACGAGCCAGTCAAATACAAAGGAAGGGGAGCACTGCAAGAGAGCTAGAAACCCACAGAGGGAGAGCAAGCGCACCGAGGTGCGTGAAAGGGGAAGTGGTGAAATAAATGAAGAAGGAACAGAAACACGAGACAGGAGAGAGAAAGACAACCCAGAGGAGAAAAGGAGAGAGGAAAGGGGAAGAGGAAGAAAGAAAAAAGAAGAAGAAGAAAAAATGAGGATTCAGGTTAAGTCACGGGTGTTCTGAAGTTTGGAGCATTTTACAATGTAGTGGGAGAGGAAGGCATCTACAGAGACGAAGCCAGGGCTAAGGTTCATACAAGGAAAGTTGTGTATTAGAGAGGATTCAACTAAACGGCGACTGTTCGAGTTGGAAGTAGGGAAGACAGTTTTAGCAGAAGACCAGTCAATAGGATGGCTATGATCTCTGACGTGACAGAAAAGAGCATTGTTAGTGTCGGCAAGCCTAACACTATTTTTGTGCTCCCTAAGTCTGTCAGAAAGAGATCGACCAGTTTCTCCGAAGTATTGAAGAGGACAGGAGGAGCAAGAAATAGAGTAGACACCAGGAACATCTGTAGAGGGAGGAGAGGTATGAACGAGATTAGTGCGAAGAGTGTTAGTCTGGCGGAAGGTAAGCTTGATGTCTAAGGGACGGAGAGAATTGTTGAGATTAGAAAGACCGGAAATGTAGGGAAGGCAGAGGATAGAAGAGTTCCCATGAGTAGAGAGTTTGGGAGAGAAGAAATTGCGTTTAGCACGTGAGAGGGCAGAGTCTATGAAATGGGAAGGGTAGCCAAGACGGGAGAACGAATTATGAAGAGTGGAAATTTCTGCTGGAAGGAACTGAGGATCACAGATGCGGAGGGCACGGAGAAAGAGGGAGATAAGAACACTTTTCTTGACAGGGGAAGCATGATAGGAAAAGTAGTGAATGTACATGCCACTGTGCATAGGTTTACGGTAAACGGAAAAGGAAAAACCTGTATCTGAGCGGTGGACATGGACATCAAGGAAAGGAAGTAAGGAATTAGATTCCCATTCAGCTTTAAACTTAATGGAAGGGGCAAGATTGTTAAGAGCTTCAAGAAAAGGTTGGAAGAGACTGGAGTCATGAGGCCACAGAGCAAAGATGTCATCCACATAGCGGAGCCAGAGTGAAGGTTGCACATCGAGGGTAGGAAGAAGAACAGTCTCGAAGTATTCCATGTAAAGATTAGCAAGGACAGGAGAGAGAGGAGAGCCCATAGCGACACCGAAGGTTTGAGAATAATATTTCCCTTGGAAGGAAAAGGAGTTAGAGTCCACACAGAGGCGGATCAGATCAAGAAAGACATCAGTGGGGATAGGGAGATGAAGAAACCCTTCATGGGCCTTCTCTCTAAGGAAATCAAGGACATCATCAAGAGGGACATTGGTGAAGAGGGACTCAACGTCAAGACTAAGCATCTTACAGGTTGGGAGAGAGCGAACCCGTTCAATGAAGTCTTGAGAGTGACGGAGGTGGGCAGGAGAAAAAGTACCAAGAAAGGGAGTGAGGGTTTTGGCCAGCCAAGAAGCAAGAGAATAAGAGACAGAACCTCTAGAGGATATGATAGGACGAAGAGGAATATCAGGTTTATGAGTTTTGGGAAGGCCATAGAAATAGGGAAGAGAGGGACAGATGACACGAAACCGTTGAACAAGGTCAAAGTCAGGAGGACAGAGGTCGGAGAGAGTCCTTAGTTTTTTGTTGAAAGTTCTCTTGATGCGATCAAGAGGGTTGGAAACGAGAGGAGTGTAGGTGCGTGAGTCAGAGAGCAAGACATCAGCTTTACGGAGGTAATCCTCGCGATCAAGGATAACTACCGAATTACCTTTGTCAGAAGATAGTATGACAATGTTAGTGTTAGATTTAAGAGAAGAAAGGGCAAGTTGGTAACGGCGTGGAAGGTGGTGATTCTTGGAAAACAGACTAACAAGAGCAGGAAGGAGAGCACCACGAAAAGTGGACAAGTCAGGAAGATTACGGAAGCGAGATTGACGAAAGGAATCAAAAGAGCTAATCAGGGAAATACCAGCGCGAGGAGTAGGCGAAGTGGCAAAGGAAAGACCAAAACCAAGAAGTTCAAGCTCATACTGAGAGAGTGAGACAGAAGACAGATTAGTAACACAGTCAGTGAGGGAGAATTTAGACCAAGGGCTAGCTGAGATGAGACGTTGAAGTTTATTTTGTAGTTTGGAAGAATGAATTTGTGCATTCAGGCGAGCAGTGTCAAAGGCAATGGTAGAGAGAAGGTTACAGAGATCCTGTGGTAGAGCCGCAAAGAGAGCACGTTGACGTTGACGGAGAGTAAAGAAGGCATCTTCAACCTGTGATTTAGTAGAAAGAATGAGCTGTTGAAGTAGGAGACGGGCATGATCAGGAAAGGGAGTGCCCAGTGGGTTGGTTTTCAGGAAGTGGGAGAAGGAAGGTGGCAGAACTTGTTCAGCAAGACAGTCACGTAGGAAGCGAAGCTGATTCTTACGACGCCGGGTAGCAATAAGAGCAGCCTCATAAGATCGAAAGAGGGGTTTAAAAGAGGGAAGAACATTAAAAAAGTTGGAGAGAATATGACGCTTAACTGCGGGGTCCATAAATAACAAAAAGGCACAATACCGTGACTGGAACGATACACAAATAACCCGCACATAAAAGAGAGAAGCTTACGACGACGTTTCGGTCCGACTTGGACCATTGACAAAGTCACACTAACAGAGGTGGAGCAGGACGGCTATATATAGGCAGGAAGAGGTGGTAGTAGTAGTAGTAGTAGTACAAGAATTGTATATAATACCGACAGGATGAAATGACACATGCACAACACCCGGGCATCCCCACCGTAGACGTTTCGCCATCCAGCCAGCCACTGGATGGCGAAACGTCCACAACAAAGACAACCAGACGCCGCACATGTGTCTTAATTTCATCAGTAGTTGTAGTAGAAGAAGAAGAGGTAGTAGTAGTGGTAGTAAAAAGAAGAAGAAGAAGAAGTAGAAGAAGAAGAAGAAGAAGAGGTCCAAGTCGGACCGAAACGTCGTCGTAAGCTTCTCTCTTTTATGTACGGGTTATTTGTGAATCATTTGTAAGATAGTGTCAAAGTTGCCGTGAAAACGGTTTGAGGTCCGTTGATAATGCTTATATATTTAGAAACAGATTTAGATTCTGCCCTGAAGGGTAAGTATATTGAGCGGCACCACTCATCCTGTAAGTGAACACACCACAATACTAACAGTATTGTGGTGTGTTCACAGCATCACTCGTGCTGTGAGTGAACATGCGACCATAATGACAAGACAGTCTTGGCTAGTGCCACTCACCCTCCAAATTTTGATGTATAACTTGAGAATAACTCATAATATCGGTTTCAACTTTTCAACACTGGTTCACTGTACTGGAGAAGGATCATGCTGGGGTCCCCATGATCAAATGTTACGCAGCCAATTCCAAGTTTCCCAAAATCATAATTTGACGATGGCGGAATGTAACTGAAGAGTATAGTAGGTGCACATCTGCCCGTTTTACGTTTAGAATAGTTAGAATTACTGTCCCACATAACTGAATATACCTGTCTTGTACGGCTTCAATTTCAAGGTCTGATGCATATTGCAAACAGCAGAGGCAAGACCTTCAACATCAGGAAATCTAACACCTTACCCGTGATTTTGGATGGACTGAGGTACTTTCTTTTATAGAAATGCTTCCTCCACTCTGAGGTGTTTGAGGACATTATCATTGACCATTCTAAAGTTTTAAACACCTGAAGGCCGATGACAGTAATGTTACGGATGACAGTGATGTTTTACAGTGTCTTTTAAATCGAGTATGACGGGCAGTAACAAGAACAGCCTTTGTTGCAAAAGGAAAGGCACGACCACAGAGCACGAGGAAGGAAAGACACGACCACAGAGCACGAGGGAGGAAAGGCACGACCACAGAGCACGAGGAAGGAAAGACACGACCGCAGAGCACGAGGGAGGAAAGGCACGACCACACAGCACGAGGGAGGAAAGGCACGACCACAGAGCACGAGGAAGGAAAGACACGACCGCAGAGCACGAGGGAGGAAAGGCACGACCACACAGCACGAGGGAGGAAAGGCACGACCACAGAGCAAGAGGTTGGAAAAGCATGACCACAGAACACGATGGAGGAAAGGCACGACCACAGAGCACGAGGGAGGAAAGGCACGAACACAATGCACGAGGGAGGAAAGGCACGAACACAATGCACGAGGGAGGAAAGGCACGGACACAGTGCACAACGGAGGAAAAGCACGGCCAAAGAGCACGGGGAAAGCAAGGTACGAGCACAGAGCACGAGGGAGGAAAGGCATGACCACAGAGCACGAGGGAGGAAAGGCACGACAACAGAGCACGAGGGAGGAAAAGCATGACCACAGAGCACGAGGATGAAAAGCACGACCATAGAGCATGAGGTAGGTTGGAAGGTACAACCACAGAACACGAGGGAGACACGACCACAGAGCACGAGGTGGGAGACACACGACCACAGAGCACGAGGGAAGGGAGACACGACTACAGAGCACGAGGGAGGAAAGACACACGACCACAGAGCACGAGGTGGGAGACACACGACACACAGAGCACGAGGTACGAAGGGAGACACGACTACAGAGAACGAGAGGAGGGACCAAAGAGTACGATTGAGGAAAGACACGACACACAGAGCACGAGGGAGGGGAGACAGACGACTACAGAGCACGAGGGAGGAAAGGCACGACACAGAATACAGAAGTACGAAGGAGGAAGGTAGACACAGACACACAGAGAACGAGATCACGGGAGGAAAGGTACACATAGAGCACGAGGATGGAAGGTACACAGAGTACGAAGGAAGTACGACCAAGAGCACGAGGATGGAAGGTACGACCACAGAGAACGAGGGAGGAAAGGGACCACGACACAAAGAGTACGATTGAGAGCAAAGACACGACCACAGAGTACGAGGAGGAAAGGGCACGACACGAGGAAGGACGGAAGGTACGGAGCACGAGAGGACGGAAGGTACGACACAGAGCACACAAGGTACGACCACAGGCACGAGGAAAAGGTACGACCACAGACACACAGACCACAGATACTAGGGAGGATGGAAGGTACGACCACAGAGCCCGAAGGATGATGGTAGGTACTACCACAGAGCACGAGGGAGGATGGAAGGCACGACCACAGAATACGAGGGAGGAAAGACACGACAACAGAGCATGAGGGAGGACGAAAGGTACGACCACAGAGCACGAGGGAGGACGAAAGGTATGACCACAGAGCACGAGGGATGGAAAGGTACGACCACAGAGCACGAGGGAGGATGGAAGGCACGACCACAGAATACGAGGGGAGGATGGAAGGTACGACCACAGAGCACGAGGGGAGGATGAAAGGTACGACCACAGATCACAAGGGAGGATGGAAGGTACGACCACAGATCACGAGGAAGGACGGAAGGTACGACCAGATAGAACGAGGAAGGAAGGTACGAACAAAGAGCACGAGGGAGGAAGGAAGGTACGAACACAGAGCACGAGGGAGGATGGAAGGTACGACCACAGAGCACGAGGGAGGACGGAAGGTACGACCACAGAGCACGAGGGAGGACGGAAGGTACGACCACAGAGCACGAGGGAGGACGGAAGGTACGACCACAGAGCACGAGGGAGGACGGAAGGTACGACCACAGAGCACGAGGGAGGACGGAAGGTACGACCACAGAGCACGAGGGAGGATGGAAGGTACGACCACAGAGCACGAGGGAGGATGGAAGGTACGACCACAGAGCACGAGGGAGGATGGAAGGTACGACCACAGAGCACGAGGGAGGATGGAAGGTACGACCACAGAGCACGAGGGAGGATGGAAGGTACGACCACAGAGCACGAGGGAGGATGGAAGGTACGACCACAGAGCACGAGGGAGGATGGAAGGTACGACCACAGAGCACGAGGGAGGATGGAAGGTACGAAAACAGAGCACGAGGGAGGATGGAAGGTACGACCACAGAGCACGAGGGAGGATGGAAGGTACGACCACAGAGCACGAGGGAGGATGGAAGGTACGACCACAGAGCACGAGGGTGGAAGGTACGACCCCAGAGCAAGAGGGAGGATGGAAGGTACGACCACAGAGCAAGCGGGAGGATGGAAGGTACGACCACAGAGCACGAGGGAGGATGGAAGGTACGACCACAGAGCACGAGGGAGGGTGGAAGGTACGACCACAGAGCACGAGGGAGGGTGGAAGGTACGACCACAGAGCACGAGGGAGGATGGAAGGTACGACCACAGAGCATGAGGGAGGATGGAAGGTACGACCACAGAGCATGAGGGAGGATGGAAGGTACGACCACAGAGCATGAGGGAGGATGGAAGGTAAGGTGAGGGAGGAGAGTTGTGTATGTGAGTGAGAGTAAAGGCTGGCAATGTGTAAAGGTGGAGCAGCAAGCAGCACTTGGCACACTTCCACTCCTACATATGCGTTGCTCACCTCCTGCCTGGCCTCACTGCGTCTTTCTCCACCTCCAATCCTCCCACACACCCGCCTCACCCTCCACATTCACACACCTCACTCTTCACCTATGCATCCACACCACATGCACCTCCATACCGATGCACCTAATATTTATCAAACAATATATCCTCAAACCCTTCACTTCATGCGTGTGAGGACCATACTGAAACATAATTATTTCTAAGTGACCGCAACTCCCGCCCACCTGGAACAATTCTTTTCAAGCTCCAGTAGCTGCTCAGCTTATCGTAGAATGCTTTACGGTATGCATATCGTCCTACTGAAGCCTCCCAGCTTAGGCTGACAGATTTCATTACACTATGATAGATTTGTGATAGATTTTAACAGGTAAACACGGTTAGATTTTGTTCCATCATATAACTATCATATACAATAGGGTAGCCACACCCTGAGGGTGTACTTAATTTTGATATAAACCTTTGTAATTTAAACCGACAAAGTGGTTTAGAAAGACACGTGAGAAAACAGTAACACATATTTATTAGAAAACTTTTCGGTCCTGAAACCTTGATCATTTTTAATATGTTAGACGTGATGAAGGTCCCAGGGCCAAAACTTTTTTTTTTTTCTTAATAAATAACTCAAGTGCTTGCTTAAGTTTCAAAACGTACCTAATGACTCGTGAAATCGTAATATATATATATATATATATATATATATATATATATATATATATATATATATATATATATATATATATATTATATATATATATATATATATATATATATTATATATATATATATATATATATATATATATATATATATATATATATATATATATATATATATATATATATATATATATATATATATATATATATATATATATATATATATATATATATATATATATATATATATATATAGGGTGTCCACAAAAACACTCCCTGATTTCAAACGGGTATAACATGTAACTTTGTTGTAATAATCTTATCATAGTAGCTTCAGATGCAGGATTTCATTCACTTTCATGTGGTATAGGGTAGCATTAAAGGCATTCAGTGTGCGCCCCTCTGGTTGCTCGGCAAACATCGATGCGATAGTCCAGTTCGGTCCAGACGCTCTGCAGCATATCTGGTGTTATGCGAACTGCTTCAGTGACCGAAATTTTCAGCTCTTCCATGGTTGCAGGTAGTGGTGGTACGTAAACTGTGCTCTTCACGCACCCCCAAAGAAAGTAGTCACAAACAGTTAGGTCCGGTGACCTCACTGGCCACTTGCAGAGGTCACCGAACCTAACTGTTTGTGACTACTTTCTTTGGGGGTGCGTGAAGAGCACAGTTTACGTACCACCACTACCTGCAACCATGGAAGAGCTGAAAATTTCGGTCACTGAAGCAGTTCGCATAACACCAGATATGCTGCAGAGCGTCTGGACCGAACTGGACTATCGCATCGATGTTTGCCGAGCAACCAGAGGGGCGCACACTGAATGCCTTTAATGCTACCCTATACCACATGAAAGTGAATGAAATCCTGCATCTGAAGCTACTAACTGTGAAAGATTATTACAATAAAGTTACATGCTATACCTGTTTGAAGTCAGGGAGTGTTTTTTGTGGCCACCCTATATATAAAATGAACTAACACTACAACGACCAGATAGTCACATATAAACAACTCCCGGTAAGTAAAACGAAACGATACGAAAGACTCCAACGTGACCTGAATCCCTCTTATCTATCTCTCTGCATATTAAATAGAGTTGCCTGTGACACTAGCCACACTGCTCACTAAATAAGAGTTACCTCTCCCACTATCCATTTCATGTTGCATTAGATTAAACATATGCTTATGCTAAGAAAAGTAGAAATAGAAGAACAGAGATGCTGGTAGTCTGGATTCGTTTATGTTATGTGGGAAGTTTGTGAAGCAATTGCAAGAGAGGAAAGACAATGTAAAGTTTATAAAGAAAGATAAACACTCTCCGAGACTGTAATTTAGAAAGTAGTACATAACAAGAGTAAAGAATTAATGCCAAAATTGCACCATGTTGTAAATAAGGTTGATAACATTTTACAAAACAAAATGTAGGATTTTAATATTAAGATTGAATGACAACAGTTTGTAAAGGTAGTGATATCTGTAGATTAGGATAGTGTATTATAAAGATATCATGATACTTGTATATTGAAAAAGCCAACGATGAAACTGCTACCGTTAATGGTGTGTCATATATTTGGACTGGAAAGTACTGTCCTCATAGCGTTGTGTTCTCTCATAGCAAGAGCGGCGCGTCCCCGTCAACCGTCCCCTAAATTTCAAGATCTTTCTTCTTCCCGCTTAGGAAACATATCATGTTTTGAGCAACATTACAAGTAAACTACTGACTGACTAATTTCGTTTATTGAAGACCTTACTACCAAACCCGTGTTGCCGAAGTTTAAGCCACTACGCAGAAAATTAATTTACAATAATATTTCCCCTCAAGGGAGGTTCCTTGACGCTGGTGAGGGGCTCTTGATCTAGGGAATTAGATCTGTGCTCCAGTTCCCTGAATTAAGCCTGAATACCTTCCATCCCCCCACGGGCGCTGTATAATCCTACGTGTTTAGCGCTTACCCATGATTGTAATAATAATAATAATAATAATAATAATAATAATAATAATACAATAATATTCAGAGGTAAGTGAATACGGTGTAATGCATGTCTCGCAGGAAATCCTTTGTAAATGTAATGTTACAGTATATTCGATATTCAACAATATATTTTAATGAATATACATTATAATCCAATACAAACAATACAAACAAACTACAGTAGCTTCCCGATAGTTTAGGTTAGGTAAAATTCGTCAGGAAACAGGACCGGCAAGCCAGCGGAAGGCCAACTGACCAAGGCCTTCCGCTGGCTTACTGGTCCACCACTTTAAAAATTAGTGCTTGAATTAAAATAATTAAGAAAGAACGTCAGTTGGTGGGACATTATACACTTACATATTCTTGGAGAAACACTTCACTCTTATTTAACCCCAAGTTCCTCCTTATCTCCCATACATTTAAGAGCAGAGTTAAAAATCCTAACAAAGTTTAAACTAGAATTTAATGGGTAAATCACCAATTCCCTGAATCTATTTCATTCTTAGTTTTCTAAGCGAAAACAATGTAACGAAACTCCCATGTAACCCGGATGTATTTTTTTACTGGGTATATCCTAGCGTCATATTAAAGTTCGCAAGATGATTACAATTGTAAAAATATACGCACTTAGATTAATAAAGATAATAGGCCTAAAATTGTAATTTCATGTTTTCAGTGTTTTACTTACAATAAACTTAGGTAAATAACTACTAAGTTCTAATAACAATTTCATACAAGACTAAAAAAATATGATCATAATAAGTGTGGCAGAGACGCTGGCGGCACAACTATCTTACTTCATATTAAAAATAAAGAACGCGCCAAAATCGAGCCAATTAAAAACTTGTTGTGATAAAGGAAAACTAGTTTATTAAATCACAATTTCTACCCTTTTAAAATTTTTACCATTTTACAAAATGTAATACACTAGTATACCCTAATACTCAGTAATTTATACATCTAAACCATCCTCGGATAAACTGCAGGTGACAATCCAAATATTTGGATTTCTCCTAAAAAAAACGTTGGCAGAATATAGTTGGATAGTGTAAAGAATAAACAGGCACAATAACGTAAATGAAACAATACACAAATAACAGATAGCCCGCACATAAGAAAAATAAATTTATGACGACGTTTCGGTCCCGAAACATCGTCGTAAGTTCCTTTCTCTTATGTGCGGGTTATTTCTGTGTTGAATAGTGTCTCTGTTACGTTCGTACCATGAAAAGTCATAACCGACAAATCAGTCATCACAGGCTACAAGCGACTACATCCCCTCAGTATGTTTCACCGTATTCTTCTATCGTTCTAGTCATCCCATATAATTTACTGTGCCCACCCTGTTGAATCTCCAGCAAGATTAATTCCTCTAATACTGAATAAGAATTTAGCACTGTTAAGTCACTATGCTTTCGACAACTTTTTTCTAACTGTAATTAAAAATCTGTAACAAGTTCACAGCTCAAAAGGTATATTAAAATATTCTCAAGGAGGACGTGTTTTCAAATGAGCCAAGCAAGAAATTCAACTCCATTACCACCTCGTGATGACTCTGCACGCGGCGGCAGCTTACACTTAAATTAATAATTTTCATATGAAAGCTTAATACTGCGTTTCTACTTCAATATAAAGCTCTACCGGCTCTTATTAACCTTTCTACCTTATTATTAAAGTTCTAGGGACTTAGTAACCTTACTGCCTCAACATTCAGGCTCTGATGCCTCTTGAAGATTGAGACACTTATGCAGCATATGGGAATCTTTATTCAGGAAACGTTTCGCCACACAGTGGCTTCATCAGTCCAATACAAAGAGGAAGGCGTAAGGAGAGGAGGAGAATGAGGTAATCAGTCCCTCAACCTGGAGTCGATGTGTTCAGTCCATCAATCTTGTAGAATGTACAGCATAGGGCCGTAGACGTGGCTTATATACTGTAGTGAGGTGACGTGAAGCAGATGGAGGCGGGGTCATAGTGGTACCATCCACTAGTCGAAGTAGGTCTTCGTCCAAAGGTTGAACAAGTGTTGAAGAATTCTTTGTAACAAGACCCCATGATGCTGCCGTGTCTGACAGTTGTGATGAATGGTCATAGTGGATGGTACCACTATGACCCCGCCTCCATCTGCTTCACGTCACCTCACTACAGTATATAAGCCACGTCTACGGCCCTATGCTGTACATTCTACAAGATTGATGGACTGAACTCATCGACTCCAGGTTGAGGGACTGATTACCTCATTCTCCTCCTCTCCTTACGCCTTCCTCTTTGTATTGGACTGATGAAGCCACTGTGTGGCGAAACGTTTCCTGAATAAAGATTCCCATATGCTGCATAAGTGTCTCAATCTTCAACTTGTCGGTTTTTCATACCATTCATCACAACTGTCAGACACGGCAGCATCATGGGGTCTTGTTACAAAGAATTCTTCAACACTTGTTCAACCTTTGGACGAAGACCTACTTCGACTAGTGGATGGTACCACTATGACCCCGCCTCCATCTGCTTCACGTCACCTCACTACAGTATATAAGCCACGTCTACGGCCCTATGCTGTACATTCTACAAGATTGATGGACTGAACACATCGACTCCAGGTTGAGGGACTGATTACCTCATTCTCCTCCTCTCCTTACGCCTTCCTCTTTGTATTGGACTGATGAAGCCACTGTGTGGCGAAACGTTTCCTGAATAAAGATTCCCATATGCTGCATAAGTGTCTCAATCTTCAACTTGTCGGTTTTTCAAACCATTCATCACTCTGATGCCTCTTACCAACCGTACTACCTCAACATTCAGATTCTAGTAACGTTACAACCACAACATTCTTGATTTTTGCTATCGTGCCACCAGCAATATTTGTTTGGTGAAGGAAAGTATACATAAACAGTAATTAACGTCAGTGTAGAAACTCTCCAGGTTGAAAGAAATGAAGATTTGACTGAAGCCAGTAGTAATTCCATACCATCGTCCAGGAGGCCTGGCCTCAGGAGGCGGAATCAACAGCAGTCAGATAGCCAATGGTAATTACAGTTAGATAGTTATCATTTCTCAAAGATGTTGCTTTGTGAGCAGTGCATGACCAGGTGTGTTTGTCTGTCCAGACTCCACTGACTGTTGGAGTCGGAACAGATCACAATCATCAGTCACTTTCTAGAAACAGTTTTCTTCCTGGAGACTATTTCGGGAGTCCCCGCCCCAGAGCACAAGCCCCATACCAGCCCATCCCCTGGGTTGCTAGCCAGATAGACCAGGCTGTTTGTGAGAGCCGCACGCAGTCTAACGTCATTACTGCCAAGATCAAGATCCCAAAACCAGAATATCACCCATCTTCTCCCTCATTCTACATCATTAGCACCACCATCCTCTCCCTCACACTATGTTATTAGCACCACCATCCTCTCCCTCACACTACATCATTAGCACCGCCATCCTCTCCCTCACACTACATCATTAGCACCACCATCCTCTCCCTCACACTACATCATTAGCAGTGTCAACATAGTTGCTGATACCCTGCACATGTTTGTGTAGCATATCTGAGTATCGTAGTTAGTACCATCCATATGTATTATATAGACGACCCCTTGCTAAACTTAGCGGCTAACATGTGACGTCACAGTGCTGCTGGTGGGCGGCAGTCACCCCTGTCCCTCTCTCAGTTCTTGGATAGACCTACAGGCAGCTACAGGCAGGCTGGGACATTCCCCTACATACCTGGAGGGCATTCCGGGGATCAACGCCCCCGAGGCCCGGCCCACGACCAGGCCTCCTGGTGCTAATACAAGTGTATACAACCCAACAAGTGTGTTTATCTCCAGCCATCATATCTCCACGGAACCTTCCCAACAAATGGTGGAAACGGTGGTCGCGTAAATCTGATATTTACTCAGATGTACGGAGATTAACTTCTACCAGCAGACGGACATGTGTGTTGACCGCATGGCGGCCTAAACAGCCAGCTACCCCGAGCAAGCACTCACCAGCCTCTCTGCACGACTTCCCGGTCAGTCTGTGTGTCTTAGTGTCTTATCTGCTTATTTGCATTACTTCCGAGGGATTGATCAGGGTTTGCAAATTATGCCAAGCCAGTCTGTGGGGGAGACAGTCTCTAAGCCATCCAGCCTGCTCCAGTCCTAGCCTTGCCTGCTCAACCAGCTTTCCACCCTGCTGTGTTCATCGTTACAAGTTCTCAAGCCAGCCTGTGTGAAGGGTTTAAGCCACCAACTAACCCAGGTGACTAGCCCCAGTACACAAGCAAGCCACGCGAGTTCCAGCCTTCACCATCGCTTTGTGCTCTCAGTTCCAAGCCATCCTGAGTGCTTACACCATCACTGTGGTGTTGTGGTGTGTTTTAGGCCAGCTTGGCTTAGAATATTCTCGTGCCTAGTGTGGGTGTAAGCCAGAGCGCGTGGGTTACGCCGCTCATCCAGTTGGCCTAAGCCACTCGCGCAGTGTCTCGGCGCGCTGCCTCACTCACCCACACATACCCACCACCATTGTTTTTCACCCTTATATCGGGTCCTAGCACCTTATTTTACGGCTCACATAGCGGGTGAGTTCATCCACTGCCCTGGATCAATCCATTCCACCAGCTGAGGAGAAAGACTTAGCTCCCACTAACTTTCCAGACGAGGTCAAGCGTTTGTTGATACTTCTCACCTTACCACATCCTCTCTCTCTCTACATCATTAGCACCACTATCCTCTCCCTCATTCTACATCGTTAGCACAACTATACTCTCCCTTACTCTACATCATTAGCACCACCATCCTCTCCCTCACTCTACACCATTAGCACCATCCTCTCCCTAACTCTACATTAGCACCATCCTCTCCATCATTCTACATTAGCACAATCCTCTCCCTTACTCTACATCATTAGCACCACCATCCTCTCCCTCACTCTACATTAGCATCATTCTCTCATTCTACATCGTTAGCACCACTATCTTCTCCCTCATTCTACATCATTAGCATCACCATCCTCTCCGTCACTCTACATCATTAGCACCACCATCCTCTCCCTCATTCTACATCGTTAGCACCACCATCTTCTCCCTCACTCTACATCATTAGCATCACCATCCTCTCCGTCACTCTACATCAAAACACTACATGACTAATTCCTCATGATAAATGGCACCACAGAAGCAGGCATTTACATATGATTTACTGAAGTGTTGTCCACTTACTGAACTTGTTAGCGTCAGGAGCACTGGGAAACCTCTGTGGGAAAGCTTACATAATTCACGACACTCATGTACATTAGTGAACCTAAAATACCCCTGATTACAAAGGATAATTTGTACAACTGTTCAACAAGATATTTACAACAACATAATATACATGTTCGTTCAACAAGGTGTTTACAATAGCACAATACACAAGATCGTTAAACAAGGTGTTTACAATAGCACAATACACAAGATCGTTCAATAAGGTGTTTACAACAACATAATATACAAGATAGTTCAACAAGGTGTTTACAATAGCACAATACACAAGATCGTTCAACAAGGTGTTTACAAAAGCACAATACACAAGATCGTTCAAGAAGGTGTTTACAAAACCAAAATAAACAAGATAGTTCAACAAGGTGTTTACAATAGCACAATACACAAGATCGTTAAACAAGGTGTTTACAATAGCACAATACACAAGATCGTTCAATAAGGTGTTTACAACAACATAATATACAAGATCGTTCAACAAGATATTTAGAACAACACAATACGCAAGACTGTTCAAGAGGGCATTTAAAAGTGACAAATATATAAGATGGTTTAAGAGTGTGTTAACACTTTCTATCCCCGCTGGTCCTCATACCACACCTCTGACTCGGGTCCCCCACCAGACGCAACTCTTCAGAATGAACCAATTACCAGGCGGCCAGTGGCACGCATATGCCAGGCGGAGTGCTGGCACTGTGTCATCAGGAATTCGCCTCGCGTCAAGGGGAAAGTCTTCTTTGTCACCAGTGGTTGTGCTAGGTCAACCACTGTATACCAAATACAGGTGACGGTCCGATCACTTTCATACATGTAACTAATACCACAATAACAACACGCAAACACTACCACAATAATAGATGTGAACATCACTGCGAACACCACAATAACAGATGTGTTCTTGTGACAACAAACGAGTTCTTGTTACTATAACAACAGTGACAGACGTGTTCACGTGACTACAAATGATACAAAACTGTAATGGGTGGTGTTATCTGTCTGTTTGAGGACAATAAAGATGAGAGGTTCCTGGATCATGTTTTGAGGTACTGAGCTTTTTACCGCGTTGATGCTGGATTTTACTGTTTAATACTACTTTTGTGTTCTACCAGAAAGTTGAAAATCCATCTGCCTACCTTCCCCGTTATGTCCATAGCATGTGCATTCACCCCATGATCGCATTTGTAAAACGGCTTTACAAAATCCCTGTATACCACATTTGCGTATTGATTTTCTTCAAACGCCTACGTAATTCTGTCATAGTGGTTTAGCAGTTGTGGCAAGTATATCTCCCGGCTCTATAATCATGCTGGTTTGGGTTGTGCAGAGAGTGTTGTTCTTTAAAATTTGTAATTTGTCGTGTCATCACTCTGTCGAAGACTTTTATGCATAAGGGAGGCAGAGCTAGCGTTCTGCCTCCCTTATGCACAGAAGCTATGTCTGCACTCTTTAAGGTCTATGGACGTGTTCACGTGACTGCTACCATAATAACAGACGGGTTCGTGTGACTGTTACACAATAACAGACGGGTTCATGTGACTGATACCTTTGATGAGTTTCAGAGCCCGGCCATAGGCCAGGCTCGTCTGGTGCTAGCCTGGTCAATCAGGCTGTTGCTGCTGGAAGTCCGCTGCCACACACATTCATCACAGCCTGATTGATCTGGCACCTGGTGAAGATACGTGTCCAGTTTTCTCTTGAAAGCTTCTATACTTATTCCAGGCGTGTTTCTGATATCTTCTGGTAAGATGTTGAATAATCTGGGGCCATGAATGTTGATACAGTGTTCCCTTATTGTGCCCACCGCATCCCTGTTCCTCAATGGGTTTATTTTGCACTTCCTCCCATATCTCTCACCCCAGTATGTTGTTATGCCAGTGTGCAGATTTGGGACCAGGCCCTCGAGTGCTTTTCAGGTGTATATTATCATGTATCTCTCTCCTCCGTTCCAGTAAATACATGTTCAAGACTTTTAAGGCGTTCCCATGTATTTAAGTGATTTACTGGCTCTATGTGGGCCGCAAACGATCTCTGTATTTGTTCCAGTGGTAGTGGTGATGCAGCATGGTGATGCTACTTCACATGGTGGTGGCTGTAATCTGGTGGTGGTGGCTGTAATCTGGTGGTGGCGGCTGTAGCCTGGTGGTGCTAGAGTATAGACAGAGACTGCGGCGGCGGCAGTGACGCAACAGATAACAGTGCTGGAATACCGACAGTAACAGCGGTGGAACAGATGGTGTACTAGAGTACAGAAGGTGGGTGGTGGTGGTGCAACTGATGGTCGTGCAGATGACGAGACAGGTGGTGATAACAATTAATGATAAGAGGCCATCACAAACTCTGCCACTGTGGATACTGACACCACTAACGCCACCACTGCCACAGCATCCAGCGCTAATACTATCATTACCCTACAATCAAGCACTTCACCTCTGATCACACTGAAATCCCCTTACAGAGACAGACACATACACACACACACACACACACACACACACAGTAGCGGCCAGTGATGAGGCGGGGCCAGGAGCTATGAATCGACCCCTGCAACCACAACTAGGTGAGTACACACATCCTTCGAAGCCTAATTCGGCACGACACATGTTGTACCTCACGTCTCTTCCATTAACACAGACACCAGACTTCACAACTCTCCAAACACAAGGAAAGTCATGCAGCAACAACAACAATACACACACACACACACACACACACACTGGTGGGAATGACATCGCTAAGATAAGTGAAGCAGAAATACAATTCGAAGACAGCATCGTAATAACGGGTAACACAAACACTGCCGAGAGATAGAAGATATCATGAGACCAGGTAATAAGTCAAGAAAGAGGAGGCCTGGTCTGTGACCAGGCGGCGGGGGCGGTGACCCTCGAAACACACTCCAGATAGGTAAGATGAACAACACATGACGACACGGTATGCGAAATATGACCAGAAGGTTCAAAGAGGTTTTTACCTAAAAATCGGGTGAGCTATTAAAAGGGAGGAGAATGATATAATCCGCAAAGATCAGAAGAAATTTTAAAGACAAAGTAAGAAGTGAGCGAACTAAGCAATCCAGATACAATCTTAGATATTAAGAATACGAGAATAGTGCGAACCCTTAACAAGAACATACAAGTCAATGAAACAGGACACTATAGCAAGAACAGGTGGTCTGGTGGCTAAAGCTCCCGCTTCACACACGGAGGGCCCGGGTTCGATTCCCGGCGGGTGGAAACATTTGACACGTTTCCTTACACCTGTTGTCCTGTTCACCTAGCAGCAAATAGGTACATGGGTGTTAGTCGACTGGTGTGGGTCGCATCCTGGGGGACAAGATTAAGGACCCCAATGGAAATAAGTTAGACAGTCCTCGATGACGCACTGACTTTCTTGGGTTATCCTGGGTGGCTAACCCTCCGGGGTTAAAAATCCGAACGAAATCTTATCTTATCTTAAGTCAATGAAACAGAACACTATAACAAGAACATACAAGTCAATGAAACAGAACACTATAGCAAGAACATACAAGTCAATGAAACAGGACACTATAGCAAGAACATACAAGTCAATGAAACAGAACACTATAACAAGAACATACAAGTCAATGAAACAGAACACTATAGCAAGAACATACAAGTCAATGAAACAGAACACTATAGCAAGAACATACAAGTCAATGAAACAGAACACTATAGCAAGAACATACAAGTCAATGAAACAGAACACTATAGCAAGAACATACAAGTCAATGAAACAGAACACTATAGCAAGAACATACAAATCAATGAAACAAGACACTAAAACAGAGTATACTACAGACTCTGGCCATACAATAGAGCGCAAAAATAGTGTAAGGGACCTGGGAGTAGTAATGTCTGAGGATCTCACTTTCAAGGATCACAACAGTGCCACGATCGCACGTGCAAAGAAAATGATAGGATGGATAATGAGAACGTTCAAGACAAGAGATGCCAAGCCAATGATGATCCTCTTCAAATCACTTCTCTCTAGGCTGGAATACTGCTGTACATTAACATCTCCATTCAAAGCAGGTGAAATCGCAGATCTAGAGAGTGTACAGAGATCCTTTACTGCACGTATAAGTTCTGCCAAGCACCTTAACTACTGGGAACGTTTGGAAGCACTTGACTTGTACTCGTTGGAACGCAGGAGGGAGAGATATATCATAATCTACACTTGGAAAATCCTGGAAGGAATGGTCCCAAATCTGCACACAGAAATCACTCCCTACGAAAGTAAAAGACTGGGCAGGCGATGCAAAATGCCCCCAATTAAAAGTAGGGGCGCCACTGGTACACTAAGAGAAAACACCACAAGTGTCCGGGGCCCAAGACCGCTCAACATTCTCCCATCAAGCATTAGGGGAATTGCCAATAAATCCCTGGCTGCCTTCAAGAGAGAGCTGGACAGATACCTAAGTCAGTGCCGGATCAGCCGGGCTGTGGCTCGTACGTTGGACTGCATGCGGCCAGCAGTAACAGCCTGGTTGATCAGGCCCTGATCCATCGGGAGGCCTGGTCATGGACCGGGCCGCGGGGGCGTTGATCCCCGGAATAACCTCCAGGTAACCTCCAGGTAGGTAGCAAAAACATACAAGTCAATAAAACAGAACACTATAGCAACAACATACAAGTCAATGAAACAGGACACTATAGCAAGAACATACAAGTCAATGAAACAGGACACTATAGCAAGAACATACAAGTCAATGAAACAGGACACTATCAGACTGCTGGAAAATTGCAACCTGTGATTTACCTGTGGCAAGTTTCGAAGATTTTCCTACATTTGTTAATTACCTATTTGGCCAGATTATTGCTGTTAGCAGTCCGCTGGCCATTATAGCCATCACAGCCTGCTTGATCCGGAACTTGGCTGAGGTCCAGCTTTCCCTTAAAGACTTAAACATTTATTACGACAATGTTTCCGATAGCTAGTGATAGCGGGTTAAATCTAGGGTCACAAATGTTGATTCACAAGCTGCTCCATTGCAATTATGGTGCCCATGCTTTTTACTATTTTTTTTTTTTTTACAAATATCTCTCATATCTTCACTTCAGCAAGTTATCACTCTGTACATTCAAAATTAGCCCTCACGTGTCTTCTATGTATTTATTACCAAATATTTTTCTTCTCTCTTCCAGTTATATTTCAAAGATTCTGAGACGTTCCTAGCAGTTGTTGTATTCTTTTTCTCTGTGCGAACCGTAAATTATCTTTGTACATTTTCCGGATCGGATATCTCTTCTACTCTGAACAGAGGTGTAAGCACAGCACAATATTCAAGACATAATAACGAAAGTGATTCGAAAACTACCACCAACGGTATTATCTTCTTTGAAAGTTCTCATTACTCACTCTACCATTTTTCTGCCCTTGGCTGCATTTGCCAGTATTTTTAAACCTATGAGCTATTCCACTCATCTACACCTCTACTGCACGATCACTTTTCCTGTATTCTTTTATAGACTAATAAATTTTATTTCAAAAGAATGAAGTTTATGGTGTCTTCAGCCTGTCTTATCACATGTCCCTCAGGGAGGTTCACAAATATACTTCCATCTCAATTAACCTATAAAATATGCTATAACGAACTGAAAATTAAAGGCACTATCATTGAGATGAAACAGGGAAGAAACACACACAGAACAACGCAAAAGTAAGGATACAAAGCAGTGGTCAAAGAACAAACGATGAGAATGAAACAGCAGAATAAATAAAACAGAACAAGTTGAAGAAATATGCTCAGAGGATACCCGAGGGAACCCTGAACAAACAGGAAACGAAACTGACGTCCACAGAGATAGTAGGCAGAGGGGATATATGTAGGTACTATGCTAAGGGGATCTGTGTAATTATATATATATATATATATATATATATATATATATATATATATATATATATATATATATATATATATATATATATATTTGTGTGTGTGTCGTGCCGAATAGGCAGAACTTGCGATCTTGGCTTAAATAGCAACGTTCATCTTGCCATATAAGACAAGTGAAAATTTGTGTATGCAATAATTTCGCCAAAATCATTCTGAACCTAACGAAATAAAATATATTTCTCTGTGTTTGTTTAGTATTAAATTACTGTAAACAAATCTAAAATATATTTAGTTGGGTTAGGCTAAAATAAATTGTTCTTGTTATAATAAGGTTAGGTAAGTTTTCTAAGATCCTTTTGTTGCAAAATTAAAAACTGTTACATCAACATTAATGAAAAAAATATATCTTTAAACGTATAAGAGAAAATTTCAGAAAGGGCATAATTTTAAATGAGTTCTTGCTAATTGACAAGTTTTACATATTCGGCACGACATATATATATATATATATATATATATATATATATATATATATATATATATATATATATATATAAATATATATATATATATATATATATATATATATATATATATATATATATATATATAATGTCGTGCCGAATAGGCAAAACTTGGGATTTTGGATTAAATAGCAATGCTCCTCTTTTAATTTCGCAAAAATCAATCTGAACCTAACGAAAAAAAATATATTTAACTGAGTTTATTAAATTATTGTAAACTTATCTAAAATATATTTAGTTGGATTAGGCTAAATTAAACTGCGCTTGTTATAATAAGGTTAGGTAAGTTTTCTAGGGTTCTTCTGGTACAAAATTAATTTTTACATTAACATAAATGAAAAAAAAAAATTAAACGTATAAGAGGAATTTTTTTTAAAGGACTTAATTTTATACGAGTTCTTGCTAACTGACCAGCTTTACCTATTTGGCATTATATATATATACATATATATATATATATATATATATATATATATATATATATATATATATATATATATATATATATATATATATATATATATATATATATACACACACACACGATCACCCTAAACAGGTGATATCACGATATGCAGAATAACCACTGTGAAAAAAATACCAAAATTTCAAGCGCTCTCGTGACTTCTCACATTATCAAAGAACTATGATAGTTGCTTGATAATGTAAGAAGTCACGAAAACGCTTGGAATTTCGCTATTTTTTTTCACAGTAGTTGTTCTGCATATATATATATATGTCGTGCCGAATAGGCAGAATTTGCGATCTTGGCATAAATAGCAACGCTCATCTTGCCATACAGGACAAGTGAAAATTTGTGTATGCAATAATTTCGCCAAAATCATTTTGAACCTAACGATAAAAATATATTTCACTGTGTTTGTTTAGTATTAAATTACAGTAAACAAATCTAAAATATATTTAGTTGGGTTAGGCTAAAATAAATTGCTCTTGTTATAATAAGGTTAGGCAAGTTTTCTAAGATTCTTTTGTTGCAAAATTAAAAATTTTTACATTAACATTAATGAAAAAAATGTATCTTTAATCGTATAAGAGAAAATTTTCGAAAGGACTTAATTTTAAATGAGTTCTTGCTAATTGACCAGTTTTACATATTCGGCACGACATATATATATATATATATATATATATATATATATATATATATGTCGTGCCGAATAGGCAGAACTTGCGATCTTGGCTTAAATAGCAACGCTCATCTTGCCATATAGGACAAGTGAAAATTTGTGTATGCAATAATTTCGCCAAAATCATTCTGAACCTAACGAAAAAAATATATTTGATTGTGTTTGTTTAGTATTAAATTACTGTAAACGTATTAAAAATACATTTAGTTGCGTTAGGCTAAAATAAATTGCTCTTGTTATAATAAGGTTAGGTAAGTTTTCTAAGATTCTTTTGGTGCAAAATTAAAATTTTTTACACTAACATTAATGAAAAAAATATATCTTTAAACGTATAAGAGAAAACTTCAGATAGGACTTAATTTTAAATGAGTTCTTGCTAATTGACCAGTTTTACATAATCGGCACACACACACACACACACATATATATACATATATATATATATATATATATACATATATATATATATATATATATATATATATATATATATATATATATATATATATATATATATATATATATATATACGTGTGTGTGTGTGTGTGTGTGTGTGTAGGTAGGTAGGTAGGTAGCAACACTAGAAAAATGTTCTGATATGCCAAGGAAGGGAAAATGTTGCTTATAATAAGGACTGCAGGCATTTCCACCCTGAGATTTACAGATCTTCATTAGTGTTCAGAGAATATGACCTTAATTATCCAAATTTCCGTGTGAAAGTAACGCGATGGTACAAAAATTCTTACCAAGAAAACGAGACCATAGCAAACAGCATTATTAAACTGAGAAAAGAGTAAACAAAATATATACAATGAAAAGCAACATGAGGTACAGAGATACATGAGAGTGGAACAAAATAAAATAGTTTTTTATTGAACATACAACCAAGAGTGCAACCAGTACCGGAGAGAATAGATACATGTACACCAACCAACTTCCATACTACAATATGGTAAAGCACCAGGGGTACTAAAAAAATCTTAAATCCAAATATCCCTTTTCTTGCTAACATCCAGGGGTAAAAAGACAACTAAAAATAAACAAATTTAACTATACAAGTGTACTCCGTACATAAATGCCATTTGGAACATTCACAGAAATACATAAAAGGAATGCTTTGTAAACAGATATTGTAGTAGTTTTGAGTAGTAGAGGTACTAGGAATCAATGTGGAGGAAAGTAATCAGGTAATTTTTGTAGCATATTAACCACCATCAGTAACGGCTGAAGAATTCAAGGAGCTGATAAAGAAAAAAAAATGCCTTGAAAAGCCTACACTAAATATTATCCTTCTTGGAGATGTCAATCTGCCACACGTTAGATTATAGTCGACAACAGAAGTGTATCAGACACGGTACCTGGAATAGCCCAGTAAACACATACCAAAAGTGTTACAGGGGTTCTGTAAAAAGTTCGTTTTGATTCAAAACAGGAACAAAAACATTCTAGACCTGATCTTTACGAATAATGGGGGACTAGTCGGGGACAATCTCAATTACAACATACCAACAAGCCTAGAAACCTAAGGTGGGATCAAAGGAAATAGCCAACGTTAAATGATGTTTAACATTTCTAACTTCAACAACCAGAAAATTTACTGAGATCAGATAAAGAATTATCAAATATTCCCTGGGAAAGGGTCTGAAACAATGTAAATGCAAATTAAAGTATGAAAAAGCTGAATACTTACATGTAGTCTGTAAAAAATGTGTTCCGCTAAGAAAGCCTAAAAGATCAGCCATTGAAAAATATCGAAGAATATACAAAACAAGAAAGGTTACAGAACTACTTTAAAATGAGAATATGCTGCAAAGAAGGAAAATCTACAACGAAAGAACATAGAACAAACTAAAACATTCTTACCAGAATAAAGAGTCACATAAACATGAAACCACAGAAGAAATAACATAAGTCTTAAATATTTTTACACGTACGAAAATCCAAAATAAGAACTACCCCAAGAAATAGCCTACTAATAGGAGGTTCCTACATTGACAACGAAAAACGAAACGAGTGAAATCTTCAGAGACAAGTATGAATCAGTGTTCAGCAATTCACTAAACAGGAGGGTAGCGACTCAAGGAAAGGTTTATCATTACCTCTGTCCAATCGACAAATTACACATCAGGACATAAGCACATATCGCTATACACGCAGCATCTGGGCCAGATTAACGGAACTCTCTATTTATAATGAAATTCAAACTACCATGTCTGAGGATCTCACTTTCAAGGATCACAACAGTGCCACGATCGCACGTGCAAAGAAAATGATAGGATGGATAATGAGAACTTTCAAAACGAGAGATGCCAAGCCCATGATGATCCTCTTCAAATCACTTGTTCTCTCTAGGCTGGAATACTGCTGTACATTAACATCTCCATTCAAAGCAGGTGAAATCGCAGATCTAGAGAGTGTACAGAGATCCTTTACTGCACGTATAAGTTCTGTCAAGCACCTTAACTACTGGGAACGCTTGGAAGCACTTGACTTGTACTCGTTGGAACGCAGGAGGGAGAGATATATCATAATCTTCACTTGGAAAATCTTGGAAGGAATGGTCCCAAATCTGCACACAGAAATCACTCCCTACGAAAGTAAAAGACTGGGCAGGCGATGCAAAATGCCCCCAATAAAAAGTAGGGGCGCCATTGGTACACTAAGGGAAAACACCATAAGTGTCCGGGGCCCAAAACTGTTTAACAGCCTCCCATCAAGCATTAGGGGAATTGCCAATAAACCCCTGGCTGCCTTCAAGAGAGAGCTGGACAGATACCTAAAGTCAGTGCCGGATCAGCCGGGCTGTGGCTCGTACGTTGGACTGCGTGCGGCCAGCAGTAACAGCCTAGTTGATCAGGCCCTGATCCATCGGGAGGCCTGGTCATGGACCGGGCCGCGGGGGCGCTGATCCCCGGAATAACCTCCAGGTAACCACTATCACGAGCACTCAGCATACTTTGGAGGAAGAGCGTTGATTTAGGTGAAATCCAAGAAGTCTTAAAAAGTGCAGGTATAGCTCCTCTCCACAAAGGTGGCAACAGTGCCCAGGAAATAAATTTGAGATCAGTGACACCATCACACAAAAATATTTGACGGGGTGGTGAGACATCAAATAGTAAATTTTAAAGCAAAGTCAATATGGGTTTAGACAAGGAAGATCATGTTTGCCAAGAGTGAACTTTGATAAAGTTACAGGAATTTTGGAAGAAACCCAAAATGGAAATGTGGTCTCTACAGACTTCATGATCTGCACGGACAAAGGTGATCATGTAGTGATGACATACAAGAAGGGTAAATAGGTATACCAAGAATAGTAGACAAGTGAATTTCCAATTTTGTAACGAACAGAACATAAATATTAGTGAAGTAAAAAGCTCAGTGCCCCAAGGCACAGTCTTAGCACCTTCACTGTAACTCATCCTTATACGAGACACACAAACGCAAACCAGAGTTTTGTATCATCCTCTGCTGACGATGAAAAAAAAAAAAAAAAAAAGTCACCTCGGCAGAGGACACCGAAAAACTGCAAAAGGACTTAAAGACTTCCAGTGGGTGGTAGAAAATAACATGATGCTCAAGGGTAACAAATTCCAATTGCTCAGATATGTAAGAATGAGGACCTCAAAAGGGGAAGTGAATACAAAAGATTACATAAAATTAATAGAACATGTAATAGACTTGGGTACAGTAACGTCAGTTGACCTTAGTTTAGAGAACACAATGAAGCAACTGCTACAAAAGTCAGAAAAATGACAATAAGAAATGAGAACTTGCAAAGTAAGAGAGCTAATACTAACGGTGAAAGATGCTCACACTGTGTAAATATTGTTTGCCTCAGAGAACTTAAAATGTACTTTCGGCAGTGTTTATGTTATGAATGCAAAGAAACTGGATGTCCTAGCACTAAGCAAAACAAAACTAAAAGTGAAAGGAGATTTTCAATGAGGAGGAGTAAATGGAGTTAAATCAGATGCATCTGAGAGAACTACAGCTACAGGAAGAATAACATCAATATTAAGAGATTAATTGTAGAAACAAAAGAGGGGCCCAAGTATTTACACTTCAGTATTATGTGGATTAGAATAAAGGTGGGATGTATGATGTGGTTATAATAAGTGTTTATGTACTTGGGGGGAGGATGCTTGATGTGTGCAATGGAGAAAAATACTGGAAAGTATTAAGCGAATATTTAGGGAGTTTTGAATCAAGTGAGAGGATAAAAGTTGTGGGGAAATAAATGCTGAAGTGGAAGAGATTGTTGTAGACAGCACAGCAGGCAATTTTGGACGTCCAGGGGTAAAATAATGAGTGGTTTTTAATTGAATTATGTACAGCAAGATGTTTGGTCAGAGGCAACCCCCCCAGCCCCTTTTAATTTAAAGGAAAACAGGATAAACAACTATACGAGATGAGATAGTGTTTAATGACAGGACACTGCTGAACTATGATTTAGTAAATAAAGCACTGATAGGTACACTTCTGAAGATTATTATTTAGTGCTAACTACAATGAGAGAGAGAAAGAGAGAGAGAGAGAGAGAGAGAGAGAGAGAGAGAGAGAGAGAGAGAGAGAGAGAGAGAGAGAGAGAGAGAGAGATCAGAGGGTGAGAGAAAAATGGAAGTGAATAAACTAAAAGAAACGTTAAGGGAAGATATAAGCAACTACTGGGAGAAAGGTCGGCTCAAGAGTCTACAGATAAGAGGTCAACGAGGTAGGGTGCACATTTAAGAATTTAATGCTAGAATGCACAGCAGACATCTGAGGTTATACAATGGTGAAGGCATATGAGAAAAGGAATACTGGAGGAAGATCAAGAAGGTAGGTGGTAAAGGAGAAAAGTTAGCACATGAGAGGGTTTTACAATGAAGAAATGATGTAGGAAAGGCAGTGTGTACGGAGACAGAGAAAAAAAAGAGACGTTAAATGAGTAATGAAAAAAGTACAAAAGGAAGCGAACTAGAGAATGAGGGAAAGAGGAGAGGATTTCTTTATCATCAAATTGTGCTGAATATAAGAAAGTTTAATAAGTTGAGAAAGTCTGGGTAGTAAATGGACTTGGCAGTTAATTGCCGAAGAGGGGAGACGTTAGATGGGGAGGGTGCTGGAGAGAATATTTTGAAGACCTGTTAAATACTGATGAAGGGGAGGTAGTGGGCAGAAGTGGGTAAAGTAGCGGGGACAGACAGTATTAAAACTGAAATATTAAAAGAAGCTGTGGATATAATTTTGAAATAGTGTATTTGTGAAATATATGCATAAAAGAAGGGAATATACCTAAGGATTGTCAGAGAGCAAATACACTGTTTCTTTATATAAGGAGAAAAGAGGACACGAGTGTGTGTGCAAGAAATAACGGGAATAAACCTGCTGAATATATCAGTTAAAGTGTACTGTAGAATTAGTGTCGAAAGAAACAAACACAAGACGAAAAGAAAAAGTACAGAGGGTGTTTACACCTCAATCGTCCCCCTCCCCCCCTAATTCTACGCCTTTCTAGAGAGTGCAGATTCAGGGTCCTCAGTCTATCATCATCGGGAAGATTACTGATACATGGGATCAACTTTGTCATCCTCCTTTGTATGTTTTCCAGTAAATAAAGGTAAGGAACATTCAGTCACAGTTGTGGATTTAGAGAAGGCAAATGATGTGGATAGGGAAGTAAAGTGGCAGATGTTGCAAATGTATGGAATAGGTAGTAAGTTAAAAAAAAGCAATAAAGATTTTGAATGCAGAGGCTTAGGTTAGGAAATGTGGGTAAAGGAGAGACTTTTTTTTCCAGTAAAAGTAGGACCTAAACAGGGATGTGTGATATCACCGTGGTGGTTTCAGATATTTAAAGTGCTGGGTTGTAAAAGAAGTGAGAGCTAGGGTGTTAGGAAGAGGTGTGAAGAATAAAAGGTAAATATGATACAATATGGAAGCTATACACAAATAACCCTTCAGTTACCCCCCTTCCGTGTTTTTGGTCCTAACCCTTAGCTCTCCTGCAGTGCTCCTTTTTCATGTCTTCAGACTGATCCGACTTTTACTACTACCACCATTAATGCTACTATTGCTACTACCTTTGCTTTTGCCTCCCTTCACCCCTCACTTCCCTTTCTATCTCCTTTCTCACTTAAACAACTCTCCCTACTTAAACTACCACTACTTCTTTACCTTCCTCTCTTGGTCCCGTCCCCGTCCATTTTGCTCATATATACACTGGCTCCCCCCTCTCTCTTTTATGTTAGTGTGACTTTGTAAGTGGTCCAAGTCAGACCGAAACGTCGTCATAAGCTTCTCTCTCCCATGTGTGAGGGTTGTGTATTGTTCCAGTCACGGTATTGTGCCTTTTTGTTCAATATGCAAGCTGTCACTTACTCTTTACCGATGACATTTCTTTTGAGGTATTTTGAAGAGAAGTTAAGTTGGAAGAGTTTGGGAGGGTTTACCTGGAGAGAGTTTCGGGGGTCAACGCCCCCGTGGCCCGGTCTGAGACCAGGGTGTGTAAAGGAACGAAATTAAAGAGTGAACATAGAAAAGAGCAAGGTGATGAGAGTAAAAAAAAAAATATGAAGCACTGGATATCAGACTGGAGGGAGTATGGGGGAAAGTGGATGCATTTAGATTTATGGGAATGGACATGTCGGCAGATAGCTAAATCAGGTGTTGCATGTGTGGGGGAGGGGTTACGTGATGGCTGTGTCAGGTTTGGGCAAGGCATGCCTGACAAGAACATCTGAAATCATAAACCTTCTAGAATGGCATTGGTAGAGCCAATAAAAGCTAATGTCAAATATCGCCTGTGGGTACCGAAGCTTCCATAACAATCTTAACAAATCTTCGAGGACAATTGTCCTCAAAGATTTGTTATGTTATACCATGAATTAAAAAAGATCTTAGACTTAACCATACGAAAGCAAAGCAAATGCTATAGTAATTATGGACAAGGTAGATTATAGGGGAAAAATAACATAAAAAACGGGTGAACTGACGTGACCCCTAGAGCGAAGTTGAGCAAACGTGTGTAAAATAACAGAACAGAAGCAACACAAGCCTCAGGGAGACTATACTAGTAATCAGGTAGAATACAGTATTAAAGTATGCAAGACTTTTTTCTTTCAGAACAAAAATAGTTTATGTAATAGAAAAGAGGCCAACATGTCAGTAGTCAGAAGAAAAAGCTGAGACAGAGGAAATGGGTGAGCCAATATAGGTGTCAGCTCGCGGGCAAGTATCCCAGGCTGCGGGGGCAGTGACCTTCCAACCTCCAACTCGTACGTACATCATGGACCATGATGGAGAATTAGACATGTGCAATATCTGGGTATCTTTATTTGTAGACACTTCGCCAACCAGTGGCTTTATCAATACAAGGACATAATCTGAAGAATGTAGAATTATATACAACAGATGAGGGATTGATTACCTCATCTTTTGTATAAAATTCTACATTCTTCAGATAATGTTCTTGTATTGATAAAGCCACTAGTTGGCGAAACGTTTACAAATAAAGATACCCAGACGTTGCACATGTGTCTAATTCTTCATCTTGTCGGTATTGTATACTATTTATGTACATGGGCCATATCTTATTTTCACATTAACCTGCCGTAGCAACATCCCAAAGATTAAGTCATCCAGTTGTTGGAAGAGCGTACCACAGAGTTCCGATTTAGGAAGAAGAGGCAGCTACGGAACTGGAAAGTTTTGAATCAAGGAAGGAAAACGTGACTGGCAAAAGTTATAAGATATTCTTAAGAAAGAAGAGAGAGTATTTTTAGTTAAAAGATGATACTGTGGGAGGTCAGGTGCA
Source organism: Cherax quadricarinatus (assembly GCF_038502225.1). Classification (NCBI taxonomy): domain Eukaryota; kingdom Metazoa; phylum Arthropoda; class Malacostraca; order Decapoda; family Parastacidae; genus Cherax; species Cherax quadricarinatus. The sequence continues at coordinate 35,185,148 of NC_091300.1, read as the reverse complement.
AGAGGAGACGGCTATTAAGTCTGAATAGTCATCTAGCAATGGTTCAGAGGTGGAAAAGAAGAAGAATGTAATAACATGCCACAATAACATAGCTGTAACAAGTCTATACTGACCCAGAACTTGGAAAGGAAAGTGTCGATGACATTTCCATTCGTCGAGGATCATTATGGACGTATAAAATCTTGTGTTCATATTATAGAATAACAGTGAAAGTGGAATGAGAACCTCCAATATAGAAATGATACTTCTGGTTACTCCTCAGCATACAAAATGTATTGAGGTAGAAGTAAATTGAAAGATTTGAATGACGAGGTGGTGGACGTAAGTTATACACACAGCTTTCAAGTGTAGATAGGATTACATGACTCAAGAAATCGTAATGACACGATTGCAAATAAACCATACCCCCGGCCGGGATTGAACCCGCGGTCATAGAGTCTCAAAACTCCAGCCCGTCGCGTTAGCCACTAGACCAGCTAGCCACAATAAGATTCATCCAACTAGGTATATTTCTACACCATAGGAAAGTTAGCACAGGTGCCTGTGCTAACTTTCCTATGGTGTAGAAATATACCTAGTTGGATGAATCTTATTGTGGCTAGCTGGTCTAGTGGCTAACGCGACGGGCTGGAGTTTTGAGACTCTATGACCGCGGGTTCAATCCCGGCCGGGGGTATGGTTTGGTAGATAGGATTAAAAAGTTCTGAAACCAGTAATGGAGACTGAAGTAGCTTAAGAGATTGGGTCAAGAATGACACGATTTGCCCCGCACTCAAATCAGCGAGTACAAGATTATTCATCTAGCACAGAATTGCTAAAGAAAATATAATTTGACCACTCAACCTAAAAAAAATGTACCAAGAAGGCGGTAAACTTGCAGTTTAATGTTAGTCTTGTAGAGAAAGACAGCGTCACACAGCAAAATAGTTCAAGGCAGTGTCACAGAGCAAGAGAGTTTAAGGTATAGTGTCACAGAGCAAGACAGTTTAAGGTATAGTGTCACAGAGCAAGACAGTTAAAGGTATAGTGTCACAGAGCAAGACAGTTTAAGGTACAGTGTCACAGAGCAAGACAGTTTAAGGTATAGTGTCACAGAGCAAGACCGTTTAAGGTATAGTGTCACAGAGCAAGACAGTTTAAGGTATAGTGTCACAGAACAAGACAGTTAAAGGTATAGTGTCACAGAGCAAGACAGTTTAAGGTACAGTGTCACAGAGCAAGACAGTTTAAGGTATAGTGTCACAGAGCAAGACCGTTTAAGGTATAGTGTCACAGAGCAAGACAGTTTAAGGTATAGTGTCACAGAGCAAGACAGTTTAAGGTATAGTGTCACAGCAAGACAGTTTAAGGTATAGTGTCACAGAGCAAGACAGTTTAAGGTATAGTGTCACAGAGCAAGACAGTTTAAGGTACAGTGTGACAGAGCAAGACAGTTTAAGTTATAGTGTCACAGAGCAAGACAGTTTAAGGTATAGTGTCACAGAGCAAGACAGTTTAAGTTATAGTGTCACAGAGCAAGACAGTTTAAGGTATAGTGTCACAGAGCAAGACAGTTTAAGGTATAATCTCACAGAGCAAGACAGTTTAAGGTACAGTGTCACAGAGCAAGACAGTTTAAGGTATAGTGTCACAGAGCAAGACAGTTTAAGGTATAGTGTCACAGAGCAAGACAGTTTAAGGTATAGTGTGACAGAGCAAGACAGTTTAAGTTATAGTGTCACAGAGCAAGACAGTTTAAGGTATAGTGTCACAGAGCAAGACAGTTTAAGTTATAGTGTCACAGAGCAAGACAGTTTAAGGTATAGTGTCACAGAGTAAGACAGTTTAAGGTATAGTGTCACAGAGCAAGACAGTTTAAGGTATAGTGTCAGAGCAAAACCCAGAAAGTGTGTGTCGGGAAATGTTGCTGAGCTGACTTTGACAAGTGTTAGGAAGTGTTGGGTTGTTGACTTTGACAAGTGTTAGGAAGTGTTGGGTTGTTGACCTTGACATGTGTCAGGAAGTGTTGAGGTGATGACCTTCACATGTGTCATGATGTACTGATGGTAACACCCGTGTGTCTTGAGAAAACATGATGAGGAATCTGTGTGTGGCAACAGTTTGACAGGTGTTCATGATTGCGATGGATATATAATATTGAAATGGAGATTTCTGTGGTGCCATGACAGGGATTATGTGGTGGAGATATATGGTTAATGCGAGTAAAGAGCAAATGGTTAAAACTCACCTGAGCGAGGGAGCGAACCTCGTCTGGGTCGCGCCAGGTAGATATGGCGGGGCGGCGTTTCTCTGGGGCGGCTGTCGTGGGCACTCCTGGCTTGGGCTTCATCTCTGCTGGGGCACGCTCGAATATAAGCACTCGTTCGGCCACACTGCCCTGCGTAAGGAAGGGTCTGATGGCCACCCCAGCGCTGTTGTATCCGGTGGTAGGAGATTGAGATCTCTCCCTGATGTGGGCCTTCTGTTGATCAGTCAGCTCAGGGTGTGGCAGAGCAGAGATGCTGCCCGCTACAAGCGGCTCTGGCGACCCTGCCTTTCTCATTTTACGTAACTTGCGTCGATAAAATTCGGGCAGTGTGGAACCCACTTCATCCGCTTGAATGCTGAAGGAACCCCTCCACATGGAATCAGACAACGAGGTGCTGCCGTTTTCGAAGCGCGTACGTGCCATCATGACGCGGCCGTCCCCATTGACCGTTTGTTTGGAGATACTACGGTAGTCGTTGAGCCGTTGCGAAGAGTGTGGATGTTGTTGTGATTCCTGGTAGCGCACCTTAGCAAAGTCAACCGCCGACATGTCCCCGTCTCCTGCCTTGCCTGTGATTCGGCTGGTAGTCTCTCGAGAGTTGGAGACCTGTCTTATGACTGTCTGCGGAGCTTGTTGGTGTTGTGTTTGTTGCTGTTGCCTCATAATAGTCTGCTGCTGTATTTGTTGGTGTTGCGTCTGTTGTTGCTGTAGCTGATGTTGGATCTTTTGTTGCTGTTGCTGCTGATGTTGCTGCGGCTGTGTCTGATGCTGCTGCTGTATCTGTTGATTTTGAATTTTTTGTTGTCCTTGTTGTTGAACCCGCTGTTGATGGGTTTCTGTTGGCTTGTCAACATCAACTGTTACACTGATGGAATATTTAGGTCTCCTGATCTGACCAGACGGCTCGGTAGTCTCTGGGTGGGGCACGGTACTACTGATGGTGCCACCTGTGATGATAGTATTATTGGCAGGTAAAGTTGGGGAGTGGGTGTGGGTGGGGGAATGGGTGAGAGTGGGAGAGTGAGTGAGGGTGGGGGAGTGACTGTGGGTGGGGGAGTGAGTGTGGGTAGGGATGGAGGGTGCAGACATAGGACGAGCCTGACCAATGGGTCGTAAGTGATCTCCATCATCAATTAAGGTGCCGGTGCGTAGGGCGTGCATGAGACGTTCCTCTTCCTGGTCGACAGCAGACATTGTCACAACCTTGTGTCGAAGTGGCACACTCGAGAACTTCTGGCCTCCAGTACTTTCTACCCTCGTTTCCAGCGTCGTTATGTAATTGGTGGAGGTGGTGGTGGTAGAGGCTGACGAGTACGAGGATGATGATGCAGATGATACATGTGAAGACGAAGTGTGACTTTTTGATTTTCTTTCAATGATTGTTGGTTGTTTGTTCTTCAAGGGCCAAGTGGAGGTGTTGGGCGGAGGTCCTTCATTCCAGCCAGGCTGAGATACCGGCGGGTTTGGAGAGGCAGAGCGCCGACTCCGAGAATCGTGCTCTACCTGCATGCGTGACCATTCCGTGGACACAGACGTGTCGCTTCTTGCTCCACCATAACGTCTTGCAGCTGTATTGGCATTAGCAATGTTAGAACTGCTCATGCCACTGCCACTTATGTTGCTGGACATGCTGTTCGCCATATGCTGTTGTGCAATCCGTCCTATGGCTCCCATTGCGCTGGCTGAAGAGACAATAGATCCCGGGCCAGCAGCATGGGTTGCCGCGCGAGATGTTATGGCCATCTGCCGTTCGAATCTCTGGAGTGCCTCTTGTATAGACGAGGGCGCGCTTTTTGGTCGTTGTGATGCCAGGGCGGCGACCGCTGCGGCGTGGTGTCGCGCCTTATCTTCTATCACAAAAGAGTTTACCAGCTCCTGCAAGGATGCTTCGAAATCAGGATCCGCTAGAAGATCAAACGGGCTGTCGTGCTGTTGTTGCTGCTGCTGAGCAGGTTCCACACCTGAGTAAGATGAGGATCTCTCTGGAGGCGGAGGAGGGTGGATAAGAGTACCTCTAGGGGATTGAGGAGCAGCAGGGGCTACGTACGGTCGAGGGCTACCCTGTGTCAACAAAGGAGAGGTGGGTGATGAGTAAGCTTGACGAGGGGATACTGGTGACGACTGAACAACGTTGTTGTTAGGATATGGTGGCTGCTGGATGCCGGGTGACTGTGGTGCCGAGCCCGGGGGGATGTAAGGACGTGGGGAAGTATTGAGGGTACGGACGGGGGAGGCGGCGTGAGGTCTGCCGTTGTGAA
>NC_091300.1:35138142-35175642 GCF_038502225.1 Cherax quadricarinatus | reverse complement strand
TGGAGGTTAACCGCGTCCTCAGCAGATGGCAGCCTCATGCAGATCCTAGTATCATCCGCAAAGGATGATACGGTGCTGTGGTGTACATCTCTGATATGAGGATAAGGAATAAGATGGGGGCGAGTACTGTGCCTTGTGGAACAGAGCTCTTCACTAGCTGTGTGCAGTAGTGAGATGACTAGCTTGCTGCGTGCAGTAGTGAGATGACTAGCTTGCTGTGTGCAGTAGTGAGATGACTAGCTTGCTGTGTGCAGTAGTGAGATGACTAGCTTGCTGCGTGCAGTAGTGAGATGACTAGCTTGCTGCGTGCAGTAGTGAGATAACTAGCTTGCTGCGTGCAGTAGTGAGATGACTAGCTTGCTGCGTGCAGTAGTGAGATGACTAGCTTGCTGCGTGCAGTAGTGAGATAACTAGCTTGCTGCTTGCAGTAGTGAGATGACTAACTTCCAGTTCAACAGAAATGCCATTTTGTATAGTTTTAATTTTTTTTATTCTATTTTACGAGGTTGAAACAAACAGAACATTAGAAAATTATGCCGCACAATATATACAATATTCATCTTACATTTTCTCCACGTGGTTTGTGCATCACCATAAAGGTTAACACGTTGATGAAGCCAACATTTCTTCACACTAGCATGTGTCATGCTTCACGCCTCTGTTTACACACCTTGTGTATCAACAAACCACTACTGGTGACTTTTGAAGCCGATTACATATTAAGATATGATAGGTAGAGGCAGTGGGGATGGAATTTAAGTGGAAGGTTATAGTGAGGATGAAGAGGAAAATGAAGGGCAGAAGAGTTGGGGAAAGAAGGGGAAAAAGTAAAAGGGGGAAAGGGATAGAAAGAAGCTTAACATCGTTAATAAAACTTTACGAGTTGTGAATTTTTCCATCTTGGTAAATAGCTCCGGCTATTATGTACAGTGTTAAAAGTGTGCCAAGTGCAGTGGCGTAGTGTTAGAGCGTCATAAGATTTCGAAGAATCCCGAAACAAGCTGAAAAGTGGAGGAAGGATACATTTCCGAACGTTTCTGGACACCAGAGGGTGAGGCAGAGTAGTTAGAGAACATTCAGCAGGGTTTCGAAACAACCCCGGTTCGTTAGTGTCACCCCAAGCGACAGTCAGGCAAGGGGCCAGAGTGATATATGATCGCGTATGGGCGAGCCTACAAGCCTCCCTACACCGTCCTCTAGGATACGCTCATCTATCCTACATTTACAGCGGCGTAAGCGCATATATTTCCCGTCGCTGCGGTGTCAGTGGTAATATTACTACTCACTTTAAGCACAGCTTCAACACAGCTCAGTGTCGGAACAGCTTCCATGTCAACAGCAGTAAATGCTATTGAACGCGATAAGAGGAGTCTACAGTGAAGAAGGCATTGCTTCCCCCCCGTCGTTCCCCGCCTCCTAACTCCACCAGAAGTGACACAGCAGTAACATTCCGCATGACACGCGCCGAGCCTTTTACAGAACATCAATTATGGACAACAGCAGCTCCAGCTTTAAACCTAGGATGGTTGTAAAAATCTTTACCAGGTGACCTCCTCAATTATTTATCTTAGTTCACTCCTACAAATAAGCAAGGACATACATTTTGTCCTGCCCTTATCCGTGACTGGTTTCTAAGAGTGTTTCTAGTTTCAGAGATCGGACGCAGGACATGCTAATAATTTGTTTAGCTCCTCCAAAAGCATTTTTTTTCGTCCATGTAATTAGGACACCGGTAATCTTTCAATATCTCCTGCAATATTTCTAACTTTAATGGATTATAGTTTAATGTGTGTGTAGATCGGAGACCCGACCTTCGAATACGTAAAATGTATTATGAGATTATTCTCTCTTATGTATATGCCAGGGAGTACATTTTAAGTGCTTTGAATCGGTTTCAGAAGTTTAAATGATTGACTGATTCTCAGAGAGCAGTAAAAGATTTGGTATCTGCATATTTTCTAGCTCGAATATATGACCATTGAAAGGTAAGTAAAATATAGTATTCTAGAGCATTGGTATTCTGCAGAGACATCTACATTTTCGTTATACGTTTCAACTTTTATTGTGACAATGTTTCGATCTGATATGATCTTGATAAAGCTTCATGTAGGGAAAACGTCGCTTTAATAAATGTCTCATTTTGGTATGCGAGTCATTTTAATCAAAAATCTTGATAAAGAGCTTATCAAAACGAAACGTCAACAAAAGCTCTTTCTGCCAAAGTTTTATTTCTTCGCTAGTCTCAGCAGTACGCCATTTGTATCCAATGTTTAATTTGGCTTTAATCTTTCCCAGAGGGACATATTACTTTATGAAACTGTATGTGCTTCTGTATTCATTTCTCCAGCTTACAAATATGACATGCATATCTCACACTGGCCGCCGTCATCACACTTGCTTAACCACTACAAATCAACAAAGCTGAATATTTCTCTTGGGCCATGCCAACTTCTCCAACACTTTGTTTTCCACCTCTTCGCCAGTTATCAACCTTATGCTCACTATGTAGTGATAAAGCCTTACGGTTCATTCAGCGCTGCAGCTAAACTTCATTACTGGAGATAATAGCATGTTAACTAGATGGGATGAAACATGTCTTTACTGTGTTCACTCACGAGATGAGTAATGCTGACCAGTAAACTCGCCCTTACAGGAGAAAATCTGGACCTCTATTTCCTCTTCACCTGTATTACACCTCCTAAATGTTGTTTCCTACACTTATTATGACCCATCATCCAACACTACCGTTTCTTCCCACTTCTATTCCTGTCATTTTAGCAACTTCCTAATTTTTCTTCCTTGCTAGTCAATCTAACGACCACATCTCTTCTTCACGATCATGTAATGACCACCTTTCTTCTCTGGCTCTTCACGACTATAATCACCAGCTCTTTTATCTTGCTCTTCACGACCCTAAAACGACTAACTCTCTTCTCCTGCCCTGTGCATCCCACTAACGAGCACCTCTCTCTTTCCTGTTGCTCCCTCCTCTTCCTCTCGCCAGGGGAGCGCCGCCTGAGTGTCTGCACGTACTGTAATCACGCTGCTATATAAGGCATGATTTATAAAATATACAGATAAGTAGATAAAGGAGACACTGGCCTAGAGATATATAACACAACAGTTACTCGTATTGGAGGCAGTGGCTGAGTCACAGTAATAACTGAAAGACGATTATCATCTTAATTTTGTTGCTACTTTGTGTTAAACATGAATGGTGATACCGACAAGATGTGGAAAAAGACACTTATGTACAGTACAGGTCCTTCGCAAATCCAACCTATCTCACCACAATTGACCTGGTGGCGAAAGTTATCGCTTCACACAGTGAGGGTCCGGGTTCGATTCCCGGCAAAGGGTGGATATTTTGGGCGTGTTTCCTTACACCAGTTGTCCATGTTCACCCATCATTAAAAATGGGTACCTGGGTGTTAGTCGACTGGTGTGGGTCGCATCCTGGGACAAAAGTGACCTAATCTGCCCGAAATACTCTGCATAATAAGCGGCTTTCTATATAGTAGTCTGCCATTGATGTCAGCTAGGAATGTATACCTTGTACATGTACTTGTAAGAATAATAATAATAATATTAGTAGTAGTACCCTGATTCCTGCCGCTAAATATACTCGTTTCTTAGTTTTCTCTGTATTAGGACTGAAGAAGCCACTCGTGGTGAAACGTTTCCTTTAATAAATGTCCTGAACTGTACATAAGTGTCTTTTTCCACATTAACTCGCATACACACTAAAACAAACTTATATAGATAATATATAATCCCAACTTAAGCGTGAACGTTCAAAGAAACAGTTCAACGTCCCTAGAGTCAATCAAGCAGTGTACATGTGGTGGCCAGGATGGAGTTGTGTGGAGGTGGTCACTAATACAAGCAGTGTGGATGTGGTGGCCAGGATAGAATTGTCGTGGTGGCGGTCATTAATACAAGTGGCCACTAATACATAAGAAAGAAAGAGCACTGAAGCAGGCCTACTGGCCCATACTACGCATATTCAGGTCAATAATAAATGGTATACAATACCAACGGGTTGATAAGTAAGACATATGTGCAACAGTTAGGTATCTTTATTCCGAATGTTTCGCCTACTACGTAGGCGAAACATTTCTTCCGTTGAGTACAGAAGAGTAAGCAGAAGCGGTAGAGATGTGGAGACAATGTAATCAGTCCATCACCCTTGAAGACGTAGTTTTGAGGTGGTCAGTCCCTCAGCCTGGAGAAGAGTTTTGCTCCATAATCTGGGACAATGTGAAGTTGAAACAAGTTACTCTTCCTGTACTCGGCTGAAGAAGCCTACTGTGTAGGCGAAACGTTTCGGAAGAAAGATACTTAACTGTTGCATACGTGTCTTACTTATCAGATTCACGTCACATCCTCTACAACAGTTTCTCCCACTTAAGCAGTAACGTCCCCCACAACAATTATTTTATCTCTTGGTTCAAAACTCCCTAAACACTCACTCAGCACCTCCCAAAATCTCTCTCATCTACACTCCTCTCTTCGGACCTAATTATCATCTTTAAATTTATGTCGTGATTAGAGGATGGAGGATCGAGCCTCCACCACTTCTCGAGCAGAAGGATCACAGAACGGGCTTAACTCTTTTCGTAAATGAAACAATTATATCGATCTGGATATGTAGATCACCAACCTGACTGGCCAGATACTGGTCCGTGGCTAACAGACACAAGACCGAGCCTCCACCAGTCCTCGCTCTGAACCACTCATATGCGTTTAGCGCTTTGATTAATAATAAAAGGATCGGAACACCTACCATACTTCTCAGGCCAGAGGGAGAAAGAGAGATAGGTAAGGAGAAAGAGAAATTATCTGAAAAGGTCGCTACGATAATGTTAATAATTAGGACCCGTGAGGGAATCAACCTAGAAGAGCACTAGGTAGTGAACCGGTGTCATCCTTAATGTGGCGTAAAACCAAGCTGGGGTGAGGCAGCAGCTGGTGAACCAATCACAGGTTATTATTACAAGACCTGTATCAGGAGACACTATGCCTCTGTAACAACAACGACGACACCACCGTCATCGCCGCTACAACCACCTCAACACATTGACCTGGGAAGTATTCTTCACGACTTAATGATCCCCAGGACGCAGTTCAAGATTATAATGGTGCATCTGAATGATCAGTGTGGTTGTTCTGGAAAGGTTGCCCAAGTGGTTGTGATTATGGTGGGTGATGGTGGTGGTGGGTGATGGTGGTAGGTGATGGTGGTGGTAGGTGATGGTGGTTGTGGGTGGTGGTGGGTGATGGTGGTTGTGGGTGGTGGTGATGGATGGTGGTGGTGGTGGGTGGTGGTGGTTGTGGGTGATGGTGGTGGATGGATGATGATTGTTGTGGGTGATGGTGGGTGAGTTGGTTGCGGTGTAGGTGTGGTGAGAGCCACTGGGAGAGGGGGGTGGCAGTGAGGCAGCCAACACAGGTGACCTTGGAGGAGCCACCCACCTTATCATCACCAAACCTGGAGGTGAAGCAGCTGCCCACCTCTCCTCTACCTCATTGTCTCACACGTTCCTCTCCCGGTTGCTTTCCATCTCCTCGACATTCGCCACCTCACCACCCACTCCAGGCCTACTTCCTACTAACACATTTGCCACCTCAGGGAACGTCAACTAGCTCGTCCTCTATACTCCATTCAAGTTGAAGGCATCACTGTTGAAAGTTGACGACTGTATTCCAATACACACACACACGGGGCCAGGAGATGTGAATCGACCCCTGCAATCACATATAGGTGAGCACGCACACGCACGAGTCTGAAGCTTGCTGCTACACACGTCCAAACGCTCTCCTCCGCGACTCGAAGTTTCGTGTCATCAAGCTAAGAACTGCTGCTGGGTTTAGCCCAGGTACTTTTTTTTCTGTAGCTATTTTCTTTCCCCAATCTATTCTTCAACTATCCCCACTTCTCCCTCACTTCTAATGGGTCCTTACCTGTGAGTTTCTTCTAGCTAAGAATTCTTCGACGTGACACATCTTAGTGAAAACGGCGCCCAGACTTTAAGCCTTTGCTGCCATAAACATTAATTTTGTCAGAACATTTGTTAACATGAAGATGCGACACAAGTTGCAGACAAAAAAACATTCATTGTGACAACGTTTCGATCTGTAGTTTTTAAAGTCATGATTTGACAAAGCTTTACGAAGAGCGAAACGGAACCAATAAAAGCTTGTTTTGCAACGTGTCTTTTCCTTACTACTGTCGGTAGTATGACAATTTGATCCCTCTGCCATGGACACTAACCTCTACAAAATTTCTGTAATTTGAGGCTATATTTAATAACAAATTTTAGTATCTAAATTCCACCACCTTTCAACTTGGGGTTATGAACACTTCATGAAGCGGAAATATGGTATGGTGATACCGACAAGATGTGGGAAAAAAACATATACACAGTCCAAGACACGATATTGCCTATTCTGGAGATTGCAATAAGTTGTAGACAGGCCCTCAAACGCAACCCATGTCACGGTTGTACTACTGCTACTACTACCACCACCACCGTTTCTTATCCTGCCATTTGACTCCTCTCACTATATACGTATACTTATTCTTAGTTATCTCCGTATTAGGACTGAACAAGCCACTCTTGGCGAAACGTTTCTTTTAATAAACGTTCCAAACTGTATACAAAAGCCCATTTAAACATCTTTTCGGCATCAACTTACAATTTATTTTGAAGAACCTTCAATATATGATGTTTCATCGCCGCTGACTAGTGTCCTTGTCCTACCAAAACATACATAAAAACACAGAAATAGTCATTAGTAGTATTTACAATCATTTTCATTTATGTTTCTGCCCAACTTAATTTAAAACGTTTGAAAGTATGCGATTCAACGATTCTACTTGATAGTTGATGTCCCTAATCTGCACCCTTCACTGCCAAGCCAAATGCTTTTATTATATCGACTTTTCAAATCTAAATTTGTTTACTTGTAGTGTTAAGTTTTGTAAGTATAGCACCTAATTTATATTCCCTTTAGGGATATAAATTAGGTGCTACACTATCCCCTTTGGGGGATATAAATTATATATCCCTTTTGGGCCAGTATGACTCTCATTACATGTTTCTCAAGACAGTGTACTTCAATATATTAATGGTACTGATCGACACCATTGGAGGTGAAGATCCACTATGACTGAGAGAATGATCACCTCAAAATTACTTCAAGGCTGAGGAATCGATCCCCTCATATCTACTTCTCCACTACTTAAATCACCTAAGTATTTCATCACCTAAGAATTTTAACTGAAGAAGCATGTGGAGCAAGGGAAAGTTCCAGCAATAAAGATACCAAGCTACTGTAATATGTCTTATTTAGCTAATGTAAGTCCAGTACTCTTAATCTTAGTATAAAGTCTTAATAATGAGAACTTATTTTTTGTCAGGTTTCCAAATCATATTTTTATTATGTAATGTCTTGTGTTTCAGAAAATCATTGCCCCCGTGTCTCGCTCTCAGGCCAGACCTCCTAAATTTGAAAGGAAATATTACACAAATAAGAACTATTAAGAAACACACGGAAGTAAGAAGTGAATAACTGAATGGAAGTATTATGTAATATGCAGATCACAACTGCTGAGCATAATATAAATGAAGTCTTAGGAACGATAAGCAGAACTGTACGATAACCTTGCGTCTTTGTAAAGAGATATCGCACTGGCAGTCTTCCAAATATCTGCCACGAAACCTGTTCTTAATTAAAAAAGAAAAAGCTAGTGGTTTACTAGTTCCTTCCAGCATTCTTCAGAACCTTACAAACAGTTCGTCGGGTCCAGGACACATGACGGGCTTAATATCAACAATTTTAAGAACCTTGTTTGTTAGTTATTTTAGCGGCATCTTCCTTTATGAGAACAAAACAAAAATAAAATGTACAAACAAAATATTTCTTCTTCATTATCACTAAATTGTGTTTCAACTAAGTGGACCCTTATTATTTTCACGCATATATGTCAAGTATACCTGGAATAAACATTTTAGTCTTGTATTCCAAACCAACTTTTGGTCTCATCAGCTCCATGGTCTGGAACGATATCGTTCCAGACCATGGAGATGAACTCTTCTCCAGGCTGAGGGACTGACCACTTCAAGGAATGGACTCGTTAAATCATTTCACTATACCTGCTGCCTCTGTATGACCTAAGCCTACTGTCTAGGCGAAATGCTTCAACAATAAAGATACCTAACTGTTGCAAATGTCTTAATCATCATTAGTGTGAGTAACTTAGTTCCTCAACAAGTGAAAACGGTGATATTCCACCTGATTAAACTGCTTCATTTAGATAGCATCCATTATTAATGTCTCGACTTACAATCTATTAATTTCAATAGGATCCATTTAAATTGATAATTGTGAGCATAAAATGTCATCTTTTAAGTAGTGAACATTTGTAAAAAAGACCACGATTTAATATTCAATAATTAGCACATTTCTCTTGAAACTCTTTTATCAAAAGAAGCTTCAGTCTGTGAGTTTTATCTTTTCTATTTAAATTCGCACAAATTTAAGAGGAAAATTTTATTACATTTTACTATTTTCTTCAATTCAGTGTTCAAGTTTCTCTTCCATTTTATCATAGTATACGTACTTCAACTTTTTGAAATCTCTTATAAATGTTTATTAGTACACTGTCTATTGCTATTTTAAGTTCTCTCTCAGTCACAGCAGCCTTGCATCTACTGTGTTTACCTGGAGTCACTTCCCGAGGTCACCGCCCTCGAGGCCGGGTCCCATGCCAGGTCTGGGCAGGCGTGGCTATCAAGCATACACCTTCCACAATCAGCAATTTATTATGAATGTTGGGGTGTTTATACATCATTTTGAACTGTAGCAGCAAACGGATGATCAACCCTCAGCCACTCCTTGTGATGAATGATCCACATGGGTTAAACACACTTCAAGCGCAGTTGAGGTACAAATCTCCCACAATTTCCTTATTTGCAGATCTACGCACAGCCCCTGCCAGCTTTCACTGCAACCTACGCAACTGTACCCTTGGTAGTGCCCAGTGTCCTTAACCCGTACACCATTCCTTGCCCCCCTTTCCCCTGTATTACATATACACTTTTATCGCCCTATCATTTCCTCCTCTTCTCTACACTATGACTTTCCCACGGACATGAGTGAGTGAGGAAGTATAGGTCAGCGTGGGCGCCTGTGAGAAGCGTGATGCAGGCGGGCGGGTGGGCGTGACCCATCTGACGCCCGGCCTGGCAGCAGTGTGAGCCAACATAAACACCAGAGAACTCTTAGGTCTTAGCTTGACTGTGGATGATAATCACGACCCTTATGAACCCCTAATCCTTGGTACTCAGCTACCTACAACATCGACCAACCTATCTCAGGTACTTTGTTTACTCATCCGATACTCAGCTACCTACAACATCGACCAACCTATCTCAGGTACTTTGTTTACTCATCCGAGGTTAACCGTGAACATGAAACTAGGAATCCTGTTAGTGTTTTAGGATGCTCCGTTATTCATAGGTGCTTCTTCAGTCTACATCTTCCTAACGCTATTATTTCTTTAATTCACCACTTTATATTTATTGCCATCCTTTTCCTCCATAAAGACTGTTACAACTCTTCACGTTTTCTTAGCTCATAAGTTGTATCGTCCAAGTAGAATCATTCAGTTCCTCCTCCACCTGATGACACAGCTGCTACCACTTAAGACATTTGTTGATGGCCCAACTATAGGTCAACACCCCACTAGCACTCACTACTAACGACCTCTAGTGACCACTAAGTGATACTACTCAAACAACTGACATCTCACTTCTTATATAAACTGGAGAACCAGCTGGTTCTTAAGACAAGCTGGTAAAGATGTGACTGTATTTCGACAGCTGCCTGAAAACTAAAAAAACAAAACTACTGTTCTCAAGAGAAATTCAAACTCAACATCACTGGACAGCCAGCCAAGTGTAATACACTGCAGTGCCCGACGATGTTGTATTATCAGTGACGAATAGTTACAAATAAAAATGGTGGTAGCTATGTTGTTGTAACAAGAGATAGGTGCAACAAACGGTGTTTACCCATACCAAGGGCGGGAATTGAACTGAACCAGGTGGCTACAATTTTGTAGCCAGCTGGCCTAGTGACTGGGGTTTTACGACTCACTCGCCACGAGTTCAATCCCCATCTGTGGTATGGTTTGTCTGCAATCGTGTCATTACGATTTCGTGAGTCAAGACGGTGTTGTAACAAGATGTTACTATAACAAAACGTTCTAATAAAACGTTGTTGTAACAAGAGATAGGTACAACACGAGGTTGCTGTAACAAAACGTTGTTTTAACAAGAGGTAGGTGCAATACGAGGTTGCTGTAACAACATACTGGCGAAACAAGAGGTTGGTGCAACAACCAGAAGAGAGGAGACAGTGTCAGCGGAAAAGTGAACAATCTTCACCACTGTATCTCAGAATGCAATATCAGGAATATGCAATTAATATTACTAATGAACTTATGAGCAATCAAATCACGTTGTAACTTAAGGATGATAGCGTTTCACAGAACATGCAACGTTTGCTGTACCATAATTTGTCAGGTTAGTAATACTTAAATGTTGCAACATCCAGATGATAGCACCAGTGGCGTGTCAACTATTTGCGCTCAAATGTAGGTCAGCCAGGAAAACGTTTTGGCTGCTGGAGCCTTTCTAGTTAAGTGTTTTTTTTTTTTTAAGCAGCTTAACTTGTAGTTTTAGATCTGGTAAAGCATTTCAACTCATTCCCTTCTCCTCACGATACCACCCATAACAACCAACTAACACTTACGTACTTATTTCTTACTAGGTGAACAGGAACAAGTAGATAATATGCAGATTTGCCCATAATGTTCAAGAACCTAGCCCGGGTAATTCCTGTTGAAAACTGAGCCCTTTATCAAGAACTGTAAGTCAGCTTGAACCCTAGTCATTTAGACGATATATCGCCTGTACAGTAACATAAAAAATACTTTAATCCCTAAAGGATTAAAGTAAACTCTCTGTTCACACACAGATACACAACACTGTGTAAATAACGTTGACATCCTTAGTTACGCCGAACCAGGATTTAAGATTCAGGGACAACGACTATCACTGTTCAAAGTGGTCTTGCCACAACAACCAGCACCACTGCCAGACCTGTACAGGGACATACACAGGGGGTGTATGTAGTGTATGAAAGTGTTGAAGGAAGGCGCATGTGTGTTGTTACCTGTGCTGGTCTGGCAACTATGCTGGGCCAGGCCCGCTATTGCCAACGCTATGAAAGAGCTTGGCTAGTGCAGGTGCAGCGTTATCAGGTATGTTTGGGGTAGGTCCAGCGTTACCAACAGTAAAGGGCGAGTTGGAGAACGTCCAGGGCGGTCGTGCGCGCGCGCGCCTTGCATACACACTGCTCGCGTCTCAACTCCAGAACGGACAGACATGAACAATCTGAGCTAATTTACAAAATTTACAAAGCACTAAAACTGTTTAGAAATTCAAGATTTTTCATATAAAGCCTTGTTAACAATATTGTTAGTCTGCTGCCAGTAGGCCTGTTGCAGTGTTCTTTATTTCTTATGTTCTTATGAGGGCAAATATTCTATTAGTCTGATAATTAGTGGGATGGATCTGTGAAGGACCTGCCTAGTATGGGCCAACAGGCCTCCTTTCTCATGTTCTTATGTGAACATCATTATGTGTATAGTGACCAGTTTATTGCCATATTACACATACAATCACTATGAAATCAAAGGAATTCTAAGATTATTAGTTGCAGTCACAACCAAATTAATAATTCAAAGTCACAATAAATTATAAAGATGGAACAAAAATTATTGACCTCTTGGTTACTGAGGTTACTTAAACCTCACAACCACTGTGTGATGACCCAGTGTCAGGTCACTCGCAACCACTGCGTGATGACCCAGTGTCAGGTCACTCACAACCACTGTGTGATGACCCAGTGTCAGGTCACTCACAACCACTGTGTGATGACCCAGTGTCAGGTCACTCACAACCACTGTGTGATGACCCAGTGTCAGGTCACTCACAACCAGTGTGATGACCCAGTGTCAGGTCACTCACAACCACTGTGTGATGACCCAGTGTCAGGTCACTCACAACCACTGTGTGATGACCCAGTGTCAGGTCACTCACAACCACTGCGTGATGACCCAGTGTCAGGTCACTCACAACCACTGTGTGATGACCCAGTGTCAGGTCACTCACAACCACTGTGTGATGACCCAGTGTCAGGTCACTCACAACCACTGTGTGATGACCCAGTGTCAGGTCACAACCAGTGTGATGACCCAGTGTCAGGTCACTCACAACCACTGTGTGATGACCCAGTGTCAGGTCACTCACAACCACTGTGTGATAAAAGTGTCAGGTCACTCACAACCACTGTGTGATGACCCAGTGTCAGGTCACTCACAACCACTGCGTGATGACCCAGTGTCAGGTCACTCACAACCACTGCGTGATGACCCAGTGTCAGGTCACTCACAACCACTGTGTGATGACCCAGTGTCAGGTCACTCACAACCACTGTGTGATGACCCAGTGTCAGGTCACTCACAACCACTGTGTAATGACCCAGTATCAGGTCACTCAACCAGTGTGATGACCCAGTATCAGGTCACTCAACCAGTGTGATGACCCAGTGTCAGGTCACTCACAACCACTGTGTGATGACCCAGTGTCAGGTCACAACCAGTGTGATGACCCAGTGTCAGGTCATTCACAAGCACTGTGTGATGACCCAGTGTCAGGTCACTCACAACCACTGTGCGATGACCCAGTGTCAGGTCATTCACAACCACTGTGTGATGACCCAGTGTCAGGTCACTCACAACCACTGTGTGATGACCCAGTGTCAGGTCACTCACACCACTGTGTGATGACCCAGTGTCAGGTCAATCACAACCAGTATGATGACCCAGTGTCAGGTCACTCACAACCAGTGTGATGACCCAGTGTCAGGTCATTCACAAGCACTGTGTGATGACCCAGTGTCAGGTCACTCACAACCACTGTGATGACCCAGTGTCAGGTCACTCGCAACCACTGTGTGATGACCCAGTGCCAGGTCACTCACCACTGTGTGATGACCCAGTGTCAGGTCACTCACAACCAGTGTGATGACCCAGTGTCAGGTCACAACCACTGTGTGATGTCCCAGTGTCAGGTCACACAAATCTCACTACCACTGTCTGGTAACCCAGAATCAAGTTTTAAACCTCGCGTCACGGTACGATAACCTAGCATCTTTAGGTTCAAATTTCACCATCAGGGAAAGGTGAGAGAGAGCGTCGAGGGGTTACGAAAAATATTACCATAACGTTTCAGTGGATCTATCAGTGAAACAGGTGCAGAACACCTGAAATGCCAGTCACCTAAACCAGTGTAGTCCCACACTGGCTTGTCTAGCCCTCCCATTACCCCCCTCCCTCCCACAATCTCCCGGTGGAAGACTACTGGTCTGGGGAGGTGGGAGAGGTGTGGTGTTCCCATCAAGCTCAAGTTACACTCGCAACAATACCAAAACTTCCCAGAGAAATCAGTCAGACGATCATCAGATATCAATCAAGTTTTGGTGGAACCCACAAGAGGTCGACACTAGAGTCGACTGACAAGGCCACGAGGAGGAGGAGGAGGAGGAGGAGGATGAGGAGGATGAGGAGGAGGAGGAGCAGGTGGTGGTGGTGGTGATGGTGTTGTATTTTGTTATTTTTTGTCGTTGTCATTATCGTGGTGGTGGTCGTTAGCGGCAACGGCAGTTCCCGCCGTCACTCACAATAATGAACTAAGAAGAGCTAAGAGGGGCGCCATTGGTACACTAAGGGAAAACACCATAAGTGTCCGGGGCCCAAGACTGTTCAACAGCCTCCCATCAAGCATTAGGGGGAATTACCAATAAACCCCTGGCTGCCTTCAAGAGAGAGCTGGACAGATACCTAAAGTCAGTGCCGGATCAGCCGGGCTGTGGCTCGTACGTTGGACTGCGTGCGGCCAGCAGGAAGAGCCTGGTTGATCAGGCCCTGATCCACCGGGAGGCCTGGTCATGGACCGGGCAGCGGAGGCGTTGATCCCCGGAATAACCTCCAGGTAACCAGGACTACAGGACAGGCAGTTGAGGCGAGTGTTTCAGTGTGTGTCAGCCTCGTCCTGGATGACTTCAAGGTTTCATAGGCGCGATAAAGGTGAAGTAATGCTTGATAACGACCTCTGGCTGAAATACTGCAGTAAGTGATGAACTGCGGTGTGAAGCAATCTGAAATATTATGTGATGAACAAGAGATACTTTTTTTTATCTTATTGAACATATCTTTACAACGAGCTCGTCCATTAACTCGTAAAGATTAAAAATGATACATCACCAAAGTGGGGAGATGGATCTTCAACTTTCTAACCAATCGAACATAGAGGTAAAAAGAGTTAAATCGGAAGCTGTCATAGTGAAAAGCTCTGTTCCACAAGGCACAGTACTCACCCCGATTCTGTTCCTCATCCTCATATCAGACATGGAGATGTAATCCACAGCAACGTATCATCCTTTGCAGACGATACTAGGATCTGCATGAGACTGTCATCTATTAAGGACGCGGTTAACCTCCAAGAACATATAAACCAAGTTTTCCAATGGACAACGGAAAACAATATGATGTTCAATGAAGACAAATTCCAACTACTCCGTTATGGAAAACTGGATGAGATAATAACTAGAACCGAGTATACTACAAACTGTTCATACACCAGAGCTAAAAATAACGTGAGGGACCTGGGAGTGGTAATTTCTGAGAATCTCACTTTCAAGGATCACAACAGTGCCACGATCACAACTGCAAAGACAATGATAGGATGGATAATGAGAACGTTCAAGACAAGAGATGCCAAGCCAATGATGATCCTTTTCAAATCACTTGTTCTGTCTAGGCTGGAATATTGCTGCACATTAACATCTCCAGTCAAAGCAGGTGAAATTGCAGATCTAGAGAGTATACAGAGAACCTTTACTGCACATACAAGATCTATCAAACACCTCAACTACTGGGAACGCTTGGAAGCACTTCACTTGTACTCGTTGGAACGCAGGTGAGAGACATCATAATCTACACCTGGAAAATCCTACAACAGATAGTCCCGAATCTGCACACAGAAATCACTCCCTACGAAAGTAAAAGACTTGGCAGGCGATGCAAAATACCCCCAATGAAAAGTAGGGGCGCCACTGGTATACCAAGAAAAAACACCATAAGTGTCCGGAGCCCAAGACTGTTCAACAGCCTCCCACCAGGCATAAAGGGAATTACCAATAGGGGCGCCCCTGGCTGTCTTCAAGAGGAAGCTGGACAGATACGTAAAGTCGGTGCCAGATCCGCAGGGCTGTGGTTCGTACGTTGGACTGCGTGCGGCCAGTAGTAACAGCCTGGTTGATCAGGCTCTGATTCATCGGGAGGCCTGGTCGTGAACCGGGCCGTGGATCCCCGGAATACCCTCTAGGTAGACCACTAGAGCGATATGACCTGGCACCTTTCAAGTGATTACAAGATGACCTGGCACCTAGCAAGTGTTCAAAACATTATCTGGCACCTGGCAAGTGCTTAAAAGATGACCACTCCCTTTCTGTTGTGTGAGAGAGACGAGAGGAGGCCCCAGGAGGGACGTCACCAGTCAGCTGAGTGAGTGTGTGACGCCATACAAGCCACGCCCACCATCCCATAAAAATCTTCCTCCGCCTCCGCCTGATAACACTATAAATAACGAGACGCGTTTACCCTCTCACGATAACTGACACCCACACAAGCCTCCATGACCCAGATAACAAGGAATCTACTTGATAAGCTGTACTGGTGAGGTCCCAATAGCTGGACAAACATCTATAGAAATCTAATTCATTCACTCGCTCACACACACACACACACACACACACACACACACACACACACACACACACACACACACACACACACACACACACACACACACACACACACACACACACACACACACACACACACACACACACACACACACACAAATTTAGGCGAGTACAGCTGGGTGAATACACAAAGAAGACCACAGTGAAAAGCTCTGTTCCACAAAATACAGCAATCACCCCCATCCTCATATCTGAGATAGAGATGTAAACCGCAGTATCGTGTCTTCCTTACCTGGAGGATATTCCGGGGATCAATGTCCCCCCGGCCCCGTCCATGACCAGGCCTCCTGGTGGATCAGGGCTTGATCAATGAGGCTGTTACTGCTAGCCGCACGTAGTCCAGCGTACGAATCGCAGCCCGGCTGATCCGGCACTGACTTTAGGTATCTGTCCAGCTCCAGGGGTCTATTGGCAATTCCCCTTATGGCTGGTGGGAGGCTGTTGAACAGTTTTGGGCCCTGGACACTTACTGTGTTTTCTCTTAATGTACTAATGGCGCCCCTACTTTTCACTGGGGGTATGTTGCATCGCCTGCCAAGTCTTTTGCTTTCGTAGGGAGTGATTTCTGTGTGCAGATTAGGGACCAGTCCTTCAGGATCTTCCAGGTGTAGATTATGATGTACAGTATCTCTCTCGCCTGCGCTCCAGTGAATACAAGTCAAGTGCTTCCAAGCGTTCCCAGTAGTAAAGGTGTTTGAAGGAACTTATATGTGCAGTAAAGGTTCTCTGCACATTATCTAGATCTACAATTTCACCTGCCTTGAATGGAGATGTTAACGTACAGCAGTATTCCAGCCTAGAGAGAACAAGTGATTAAAAAATGATCATCACTGGTTTGGCATCTCTTGTCTTGAATGTTCTTATTATCCATCCTATCGGTTTCCTCGCAGACGTGATAGTGGCATTGTTGTGATTCCTGAATATGAGATCCTCAGACATTACCATTCCTTGGTCCTCCACATTACTTTTCCGCTTTATTATGTGATTAGAGTTTGTAGTATACTCAGTTCTAGCTATTATTTCGTCCGGTTTTCCATAACGGAGTAGCTGGAATTTGTCTTCATTGAACATCACACTGTTCTCCGTTGCCCATTAGAAAACTTGGTTTATAATTCTTTGAGATTTGTCGTGTCCTAGTATCGTCTGCAAAGGATGATACGGTGCTATGGATTACATCTCTATGTCTGATATGATGAGGAACAGGATAGGGTCGAGTACCGTGCCTTGTGGAACAGAGCTCTTCACTATGGCAGTTTTCCGATTTAACTCTGTTTACCACTACTCTTTGTGTTTATCTGGTTAGAAAGTTGAAGATCCATCAGACTACTTTGCCAGTTATCCCTTTAGCACGCATTTTGTGTGCTATTACACCATGATCGCACTTGTCAAAGGCTTTTGCAAAATCTGTGTATGCTACATCTTCATTCTGTTTGTTTTCCAGAGCATCCAAGACCACATGCAATTGTTGGTAGTCCAAGTGGCTTGTAATCCTGCTTCTTAGAACTGTTTCAAAGAATTTTATGATGTGGGACGTTAAAGCTATTAGTCTACAGTTCTTAGCTATTGCTTTACTGCCACCTATGTTTTTAATGACTGTGGAATCTCACCTGTGTCCATGCTCCTTCTCCATAGCATACCTAGGGCCAGTGAGAGGGGTTTCTTGCAGTTCTTCATGAACACAGAGTTCCAAGAGTTTGGGCCTGGGGCTGAGTGCATGGGTATGTTGTCAATGGCTTTTAGTGGAACTGTCGCAACTACTGTAACTATTATGAATTGTTTTAAGGGGTGTGTACCTCCTGGTCCCTTTTAAGTGGTATGCGGGACAGTTGGTGTTTTACCATTGCTTTTTATGGGCTGAAGAGTGGAAGAATTTGCAAGAGGTAGAACAACACACGCCTTTAGACAGGAGGTCCCGGCACTTTCTGAGATGCTCAAAGCTGTATGTCCCATTTGTTATCCCGATATTCCATGCTTACAGATGCCCCAAGCATAGAATTTGCACCATATTTCTTCTGGTTAGATACAGATTGTACTGGATGTATTCCCAATTTGTGCACTACATTCTTCGATACCCAAGGCAGAGACACCATTTGTTTTCAGAAGGCCAACATTTTCCCCAGAAGAGGACTTCTCTACTGCATCTGTAATAGGGGCTATGGCTGTAGTGGCTGCGGAAGTCTTTAGCCAAATCTGGATTTGTACTATGGCTGGGGGTTGAGTCTGGGTCAGCCCTAGGGTTGGGGGCCGAGCTAGCTAATTTTTTTGTTTCTTGTGTTTTTTTCCAGTGGGTGTCTATTTTTGGGTCAACTGTTCTAGACTGGCATTCTGAATGTTAAATTTTACTCCTCCCCCATCCTCCTAGAGGGATGTCGTTTTTGGATGCAGTGTTTATTCTTACACAGGAGACATGATGTTTTGTAAAACAAAGGTTGCATGTGATTCTGGAATTTTTCCCATAAGCCTTTTCACATGTTGCACAGGTATACTGTACTGCCATCCTGCCTGTATCTATCCTACTTGCAAACTGGGTACCACAAGAACCTGATTTTCACTTTAGTTTTGTTCTCCACCCAGGTGGTGGGGTGTTTGACTCAATGCATGGGCATGTGGGATGTATTTAATACGGAGACTTACTATACATCAAAAACATTTATGGTGTATAACATCAGAGTTTTCCAATTTAGGTACATAGACTTACTATACATTAAAAACATTTATGGTGTATAACATCAGAGTTTTCCAATTTAGGTACATTTCTGGAGCACCCCACATGCACAAGTCAGGTGCATGTTTTCTTGCTAAGGTTGGGTTATTGGAGTGTGGGGTATATGTTGTTATTATGGTGGTATATGGTGAGCCTGTGTAGTTGCATGGTAACCCTGCCAGACCTATGACTAACACATTACCCCAGGGTACATGTCACTTCTCGCATGCAATGCCACATTTAGTTTAAAAACACTTCCATTATGTTTAATCACTATTCTTGAGTCATTCCACTGACAATTTAGATTTACTTGGGCTTTCCATTATGTATCAGTGTCCTGGTCATTTCATTATAAGTGGTAACTCAAACCTTTGTGTGTACACTTGTCACATGTCAACACCAGGATGAGTAGATTGCCCCACACTGCCACACTTTACTATTTTTTTGTTTCTTTTATTTTATCACTGGTGTACACTGGTTATCACAAAGGATATATACTATATTCAAGATACACTTTTCTTTTCACTGCACCATACTGGGATAATTGTTTTATTCTCACGGCAGCTAGGCCTACGGTAATTTTCCCCTTACACTTCCATTTAAATTTATTTCATGCTGATTTCTCAGTGCTAGTAGTTTTTTTGTGTGATATATATTTTTTTCTAGATAGTCTACTCCCTTCGCTACAGTTACCTTTAATAGTAGTCCAGGTTTTTTCAAATTCACACATTAATACAATTTACTGCTTCCCTCGAGTGGCAACGCTCCCTGTTTCCCAACAACACTGGGCTTAGTCTGGGTCCTTGGCATTTCCAAAATTTTGTTTAAACAATGCACGGATCATGTATGTGTTGATCACAGTCGACAGATTAGCCATTCAAGGCATTATTGGTTCTTTTACACCATTTTTTACCTTTTAGGGACTACCATTAACGCTTAAGGAAACTGAGCCCAAGTGCACACGTGCGCGCGCCTACTCTGATACAAAAATACTGACAATAGAAAAATTTGCAGGAGTGTGTTATCCAATGAGGACACTGCAAATCTCCAAGCATATATAAACCAAGTTTTCTGACTGGCAACAGAAAAAAGATATGAAGTTCAATGAGGACAAATTTTACTTACTCCACTGTAGAAAACTTGACGAAACAAGAGCTAGATCGGAGTATAAAACAAATTCTAATGACACAATAGAACGGAAAACTATAGATCGGAGTATAAAACAAATTCTAATGACACAATAGAACGGAAAACTAATGTGAAGGACTTTAGTAGTGATAATATCAGAGGATCTCATTTTCAAAGAGCACAATAATGTCATTACCACATCTGGTAGCAAAATGATAGGATAGATAATGAGAACTTTCAAAACAAGGGATGCTATGCACACTAAGCTCTCACTCAGGTCTGGGGGTCCATCCCAGGTACAGGTGGAAACATTAGGGAGTGCTTCCTAAAGACACCTGCTGTCTATGTTTACCTATCAGTAAAAATAAGTACCTGGTTGTTAGCCAATTGGTGTGGGTCGCATCACGACGACAAAACTGATCTAATTTGCCCAAAATGCTCTGCATAACAAGGGGCTTTCTATATAGTAGTACGTCATTGATGTCAGCTAGGCCTGCATACCTTACATATGTATTTGTAGAAATTAATTATATTATTATAATCCACTTGTTCTCTTTAGGCTGCAATACTGCTGTACACTAACAGCCCTTTTTCAAGACAAGTAAAATTGCAGATCTGAAGAATATAGTGAGAACCTTCACTTGAAGCTTAAGTACAGTCAAACATCTTAATTACTGGGACTGTTTGAATCCCCTGGCCTATACTCCTGTACAGGTCAAGTCTGTACTCAAATCTCTGTCCATGACTTCTGCTTGACTGATTTCAGAGGATTGAGTAATTACCTGGGTGGTCTGAACTGGAATGACCTGACTATGGGTCAGGTAGGTGGTGATGGTTGCCGATATGACATTTTCCAGAGCATAGTTCTAGCTGCTCAGACAACTTGCGTTCCGAATAGGGAAATCAGATCAAACAAAAAAAAAAGTGATCCTAAACGGATAAACAATAGATTAAAACATCTCACTGGTCAAAAGAGAGACATATATAGGCGAATCAAAAGAGGAGCGGGGCAGTTAAGAAATCAATATATTCATAGAAAAAAAAAGGGAATAAGAAAAGCAGAGAGAGATTATGACGCTAAAGTTGCAAGGGAATCGAAGACTAACCCAAAAGGATTCTTTCAGGTACACAGAAGTAAGATTAGGGACAAGACATGCCCACTCAAATGTTACTCGGGTCAGTTCACCGACAGTGATAAGGAAATGTGTAGAATTAACACTTACTTCGCCTCAGTTTTTACACAGGAAGATACTAGCGATATTCCAGAAATAATAAATTATGTAGAACAGGACGATAAGCTATGCACGATTAGAGTAACAAGTGACATGGTCTTTAGACAAATAAATTAACAAATCCCCAGGCCCTGATGAGCTGTACACAAGGATTTTAAAGGAATGCAAAGAGGAGATTAGCAAACCTTTGGCTAATCTTTTCAACATATCACTACAAACTGGCATAGTGCCGGATAAGTGGAAAATGGCAAATGTGATACCTATTTTCAAAGCAGGTGACAGGTCCTTAGCTTCGAACTACAGACCAATAAGCCTAACCTCCATAGTGGGAAAATTTATGGAATCAATAATTGCCGAGGCAATTCGTAGCCATCCTGAAAAGCATAAATTGATTAATGAATCTCAGCACAGTTTTACAGAAGGGCGTTCCTGCCTTATGAATTTATTAACTTGTTTTCACTAAGGTATTTGAGGAGGTAGATCAAGGTAATGAATATGATAGTGTATATGGACTTCAGTGAGGCTTTTGAGAGTCCAACATCAGAGACTATTGAGGAAAATTAAGCCACACGGAATAGAAAATTTTTCTTGATAGAGGCGTGATTGACAGGCAGTAGAGAGTTTACACAAATAGGGAGAAATCTGAGTGGGGAAGCGTCACAAGCCGTGTCATACAGGGTTCAGCATTGGGCCCCTTGTTGTTCACAATCTACATAAAAGACAGATGAGGGAATAAACAGCGATATAAACAAGTTTGCTAATGACACCAAAATAGGCCGACGAATTCATTCTGACGAGGACTTTAGAGCACTCCAGGAAGGTTTGAATAGACTGATGTAATGGTCAGAGAAGTGGCAGATGCAGTTTAATATAGACAAATGCAAAGTTCTAAACATTGGACAGGAAAATAACCCTGCCACACAAAAACTAAATAATGTAGATCTTAATATTACTGATTGTGAAAAGGATTTGGGAGTTCTGGTTAGCAGCAATCTAAAACTAAGACAACAGTTACCTGGACCTGGAGGTTATTCCGGGGATCAACGCCCCCACGGCCCGGTCCATGACCAGGCCTCCCGGTGGATCAGGGCCTGATCAACTAGGCTGTTACTGCTGGCTGCACGCAGTCCAACGTACGAGCCACAGCCCGGCTGATCCGGCACTGACTTTAGGTATCTGTCCAGCTCTCTCTTGAAGGCAGCCAGGGGTTTATTGGCAATTCCCCTAATGCTTGATGGGAGGCTGTTGAACAGTCTTGGGTCCCCGGACACTTACGGTGTTTTCCCTTAGTGTACCAATGGCGCCCCTACTTTTTATTGGGGGCATTTTGCATCGCCTGCCCAGTCTTTTACTTTCGTAGGGAGTGATTTCTGTGTGCAGATTTGGGACCATCCCTTCCAAGATTTTCCAAGTGTAGATTATGATATATCTCTCCCTCCTGCGTTCCAACGAGTACAAGTCAAGTGCTTCCAAGCGTTCCCAGTAGTTAAGGTGCTTGACAGAACTTATATGTGCAGTAAAGGATCTCTGTACACTCTCTAGATCTGCGATTTCACCTGCTTTGAATGGAGATGTTAATGTACAGCAGTATTCCAGCCTAGAGATCATCATTGGCTTGGCATCTCTCGTTTTGAACGTTCTCATTATCCATCCTATCATTTTCTTTGCACGTCCGATCGTGGCACTGTGATCCTTGAAAGTGAGATCCTCAGACATTACTACTCCCAGGTCCCTTACATTATTTTTCCGCTCTATTGTATGGCCAGAGTCTGTAGTATACTCTGTTCTAGTTATTATCTCCTCCAGTTTTCCATAACGGAGTAGTTGGAATTTGTTCCCATTGAACATCATATTGTTTACCGTTGCCCACTGGAAAACTTTGTTTATATCTTCTTGGAAGTTAACCGCGTCCTCAGCAGATGACAGCCTCATGCAGATCCTAGTATCATCCGCAAAAGGATGATACGGTGCTGTGATGTATATCTCTGTCTATGTCTGATATGAGGATAAGGAATAAGATGGGGGAGAGTACTGTGCCTTGTGGAACAGAGCTCTTCATTATGGCAACCTCCGATTTAACTCTGTTGACCACTACTCTTTGTGTTCGATTTGTTAGGAAGTTGAAGATCCATCTCCCCACTTTCCCAGTTATACCTTTAGCATGTATTTTATGGGCTATTACGCCATGATCGCATTTGTCAAATGCTTTTGCAAAGTGTGTATATTACGTCTGCATTCTGATTTTCTTCCAGTGCATCCAAGGCCATATCATAGTGATCCAGTAGTTGTGAGAGGCAGGAGCGACCTGCCCTGAACCCATGTTGCCCTGGATTGTGCAGATTTTGGGAATCCAGGTGATTTGCAATCCTGCTTAGTACTCTTTCAAAGATTTGTATGATGTGGGACGTCAGAGCTATTGGTCTATAGTTCTTAGCTAATGCTTTGCTGCCACCTTTATGGAGTGGGGCTATATCCGTTGTTTTAAGTGACTGTGGAATTTCATCCATGTCCAAGCTCCTCCTCCATAGTGTACTTAGGGCACGCGAGAGGTTTTTTTTGCAGTTCTTAATAAAAACAGAGTTCCACGAGTCTGGGCCTGGAGCTGAGTGCATGGGCATGTTGTCAATGGCTTTTTCGAAATCTATCGGATTTAGGGTAATGTCGGAAATCTGGCATACATTTATGGAGTTTTGAGGCTCATTCATGAAGAAATCATTTGGGTCGTCGATCCTCAGACCGATTAGTGGTTCACTAAACACAGAGTCGTACTGGGATTTCAATATTTCACTCATTTCCTTGTTGTCATTTGTGTAAGTCCAATCCTGTCTGAGTAAGGGCCCGATACTAGATGTGGTATTTGCCTTGTTTTTGGCATATGAAAAGAAATAAGTGTTCGCAATAAAGCAAACAGAATCCTTGGCTTCATGTCAAGAAGCATAAATAATAGGAGTCCTCAGGTTGTTCTTCAACTCTATATATCCTTGGTTAGGCCTCGTTTAGATTATGCTGCACAGCTTTGGTCACCGTATTACAGATTGGGTATAAATGCTCTGGAAAACGTACAAAGGAGGATGACAAAGCTGGCCCCATG
Source organism: Cherax quadricarinatus (assembly GCF_038502225.1). NCBI lineage: Eukaryota > Metazoa > Arthropoda > Malacostraca > Decapoda > Parastacidae > Cherax > Cherax quadricarinatus. The sequence continues at coordinate 35,151,527 of NC_091300.1, read as the reverse complement.
TATCAGAAATCTTCCCTATGAGGATAGACTGAGGGCTCTGCATCTGCACTCTCTAGAAAGGCGTAAAATTAGGGGGGATATGATTGAGGTCTATAAATGGAAAACAGGAATAAATAAAGGGGATGTAAATAGCATGCTAAAAATATCTAGCCAAGACAGGACTCGCAGCAATGGTTTAAAGTTGGAAAAATTCAGATTCAGGAAGGATATAGGAAAGCACTGGTTTGATAATCGAGTTGTGGATGAGTGGATCAAACTCCCGAGTATCGTCATAGAAGCTAAAACGTTATGTAGTTTTAAAAATAGGTTAGATAAATACACGAGTGGGTGTAGGTGGGTGTGAGTTGGACTTGACTAGCTTGTGCTAATAAGGAAGAAGCAAGGCATCAGCCCTAAGTGGATGTGACCTGACCTGACAAGGCTGGGTCATTGGCTTAAGCCCGTAGGATACTTGGACCATGCTCTTATGTTCTTATGAACGGAGCGGAGGCAAGATACATACATCATAATTTACACCTGGAATATCCTAGGACTAGCCCCAAATGTGAAAATATAAATCTCCTAAGAAAGCAAAAGACTCGGCAGATGATGCAACATACACCAAAAAAAAAAAACACTAAATGTCAGGGGCCCAAGACTGTGCAACTGCCTCCCAGCTGTCGTTAAGAGCGAAGTAGACAGATACCGTAAGTCAGTACCTGACCAACCAGACTGTGGTTCGTACTTTGAATTGCGTGCAGTCAGCAGTAACAGCCCGGTCGATCAGGCCTGGTCATGGACCGGGTCGCGGGGGCGTTCACTTCCGGAACACCCTCCAGGTAGGTAGACGTATATTATCTTTCATTCTACTTGCTCGTCTGCGCATTATCCGGTCTTTTTTGTCTCTCGTGTTCGTGTATAAAAAACTAGCGAGCCGTCACCTCCTGACACCAGTGATACAGGGAAGAAAATAATATCTGTCTGACCCAGCAGAACACTTCTTACACGCAAGGAAATACCGTAGACATTTCCCAACAGTGTCGCCCACAGTCTCCATCACAACCACCCACACTACAATCCACATCACAGCCACTCACACAACTACCCACACTACAACCACTCACACCACAACCACCCACACTACAACCATCCACATTACAGCCACGCACACCACAACTACCTACACCACAAACATCCACACAACAGCCACTCACACCACAACTACCCACATCACAACCCACACACCACAACCACCCACACTACAAGTATCCACACCACAACCACCCACACAACTACCCACACAACACACATCACAACCACCCACACTACAACCATCCACACAACCACACACCACAACCATCCACATCACAACCACCTACGCCACAACCACACACATCACAACCATCCACACGACAAATACCCCAACCGCCACATCATCACAACTACCCCACTCACACCATCACAACCATCCTCACATTCAACCTTCACTTTGTAATTTTAATTTCTCAAGGCCAAGGCAGTTAGCAAACATCCGCTGTAACAAACCACATTCTCGACCATTACTAAAATATAAAGACAATAACATTCATAAATTTCAACCAGGTAAAAATAAAATTAACAACGAAACAAAATGATAAGAGGAGGCTAAACAATGTATTAATATTTACAAAATAATAAAGGAAAGTGTAAACAATATATAAACAACCACAGCTGATGCGACCAATAGATCAATAACTGTTAAGTAACCAATAGGTCAACTAGATGCATATCGGTCGCCCAGTATTGCATAACCCCAGTTCACTGTACATCAATGCACGCGACTGCAATCGTGCAGAGTGCGGCATGAGTTTGTATTTCAGTTAAGTATCATCACTGAAGATTTGAAGAGAATCAGAAGAGGCATTCACGAGTTATCAAACGGATATTTTCACAATTTCTTCAATAAAAATGGCAAATGTGTACATACACAACCCAAATCTAATTTACAAGCTTTGAAGCTAAACTGAAAAGATATTCTCTTGTTATCTCGAAGCCCAATATCTTAAAAACACAAGTCTACCTTCAATAAATTTAAAAACAGCCCTAAAAACGTGATTTTTTAAAAGTTTCATTTTCTCATTTATATTCTAGTTCAATTTTTCTTCATTCCTACAGAAATATTTTTTTTTTAAAGAAAGTCCACTTTGATAAAATCGTTTAAAAAATTGGCAAACTGGCACCCACACAGTCCAGAATAAATGCAAAACGATATTTCAAATTAAGATGTATCAAAATTAAATGTTTGAAACTGATCAGATATAAAGCGATAGGAATGCTGAAAAACAAATACCATTATTACGATATTATTATTATTATTATTTTTATAATTATTATTATACAGGGGTCATACAACGCCCGCACAATGAAAGGTAAATGCATCAATCCTTTGTACCACCATTACCCTTGAAGGGTATGTATGTTCTTAGTAATGACGGAAGACGAGGAACTGTTCATTTCAGTTGCAAGATTGAAGGTCGTACTAAAAAAAAAAAAGAGATTGCAGAGCGGTAATGAAAGCACGAAATCTTGGTTATTAAGATACCGTGAAGGCTGAGGGATGCACTTACTGATGCATACTGCCACTGAAGCGTCTCTCTCTTGTTTGTTATTTCAATAGTCAGGGGAATTCACCTGACACGGCCCTTTGTTGTATGATAAACCGTTCCTATGGCGGGACACGGTGAGAATGACATCCGGTGTTATAGATGGTGGGTGTCTACCGCCATAGTGGCCTGAGCGTTGTGTGGTGTCCACTGCCGCAGTGGTCCGAGTCCTTGTGTGTCTACTGACACAGTGGTCTAAGTCTTGTTGCTGGTACTTATCATCTTCTTCCCTCGAGCTCCACCACAACCTCTCCAACCTTCGCCAGGAGCCAGCAAAAAGAGTCAATATGACTATCAGTCTGTCACTAGCTGACGGGTGATTAAGGGAGGAAAAGTTTGCAAAAAGTTGAGCTCCACCCAGGTAATGTGTGGCTAGTTCTGGGAATCCTCGCTGCCCGATGTGCGCATCCCCAAAACATTCAGTTTGAAAAATATTTACCTTGTACGTTTTGTGGTATCCAGAAATAAAACCACTGGCACACAGCTCTGCGAGTAGCAGTAGAGCTTCTACTGCTTCTTCTGTATTCAACTGCCTACTGTGTACCCGAAACGTTTCGGAATCAAGATACCTTAATTGTTACTAATCAGCAGTGGAGAAACACGAGTAGTTACGACAGAAATAGTACAAATCAAGAGATAGTCGTAATCTTCCATTCACTCTTATCTTTCATGTAAATTCCATTCCATTTCTGCTATGGTATGGCATGCCCTTATCCCCATCCTTCAGTGTTTATGCCGGCAGTGGCTTGAGGAAGTGGAGGGTGGAGAGAGAGCCTTCTCCATCATCTAACCTTGATCCATATACCTAAATATACGAGCCCTACCAGGATTGACATTAATAAGTATATCAAGAGATAATATAATTACCACATATCTCTAGCTTCATGAACATGACCAACTGGACAGTCTCCACTGTTTTAAGGATAAAGAACCAGAATAATACAAGTGAACAGGAGCCAGGCAGAGTTAAATCTCATAACTAGAAACAGAAGATATAGCAGGTGAGAGATTACCGTAAGTCTAAGACTAGAAAATGAATTTACACAATTAAAAGGAATAAAAGATTTAGATATCAGAAGGTAAGTCGTAATAGAAGGAGCCATCCTACATAATAAAATATGTTCTACCCACAATTTAGGAACTGCAAGCATGTGCTTGGAGAGAAACATTGTCTTTAGCAGTGACTGCTGGCTGGTGCTAAGTCACAAAACTCTGGAAAACATTACTGTGACCAAGGATGCCTATATTAAAATATTTAATTACAATATACAGAATAATCATTACATGGGAACAGGGCTGAAGGTATTGGAATATGGCCAATGTGATGCCTATTTTCAGAAGAGGAGTTAGGTCATTAGTTTTGAATTGCCCGGTGGCCTGGTGGCTAAAGCTCCCGCTTCACACACGGAGGGCCCGGGTTCGATTCCCGGCGGGTGGAAACATTCGACACGTTTCCTTACACCTGTTGTCCTGTTCACCTAGCAGCAAATAGGTACCTGGGTGTTAGTCGACTGGTGTGGGTCGCATCCTGGGGGACAAGATTAAGGACCCCAATGGAAATAAGTTAGACAGTCCTCGATGACGCACTGACTTTCTTGGGTTATCCTGGGTGGCTAACCCTCCGGGGTTAAAAATCCGAACGAAATCTTATCTTATCTCTTATCTTGCCGCGCTAAAAGTATTGTCTCACAGGTAAACACATTACTGAATCAATAACAGTTGATGCAAATAAAAGTCACATTCAACATAACTGTATCAGCGAGTCAACACGATTTAATAACAAGTTTTTCTTAACCTAACAAATTTCCTAATTTCTATCCACGAAGGTATGTAAACTTCCCACAAAATAATCGCTCGCTCCAGTATTGGTGCTTGAAATTTTGCTAGCTAGACTTGCTCCTATGGTAGAGAAATCATTTAACTTACTGGTTGTTTCTACAGGCTAGTGATGTGGTAAAGGGGTTCACTGATAAAATTAAAGTTAGTCTCATGGAGTAAATTTATTATTATAATTATGGAGGCGCGCTAAACCCGTAGGATTATACAGCGCATGTGGGGGAGGGATGAAAGACATTCAGGCTCAATTCAGGGAACTGGAGCACAGATCCAATTCCCTAGATCAAGAGCCCCTCACCAGCGTCAAGGAACCTCCCTTGAGAGGGAGTAAAATAATTGGTTAAATAATTAAGCTAAGATTACAATCTCTTGAAGGTAGCAGAAGAGAGGCTAAAAGACCGGCGCTCTCTCAACCTAGTTCACCCTGCAACCATTGCTTGGCCTTAATCGTGCAACCTTAACTAGCGTATTTTACAGCCTATCCGCTTGACTATTCCTCAGTCAGATGACTTACCTCATATATCAACTAATAGTCATATCCACAACCCTTCGAGGAGAGTGCCTTGAAGGAGGGATGGTGTACACTGGTGAATTACTAAACAGAGATCGTGGTGAGGACAGCAACACCAATATAAGCTGTCTGGAGTAAAGACAGGCTTTCATCACCTATTTATTCTGGACTGCTGACAATAGCGCTCCGGGTCTAAATGCGAAAACTGTGACTGATGGGCACCCCAGCCCATCACTCACAGCGGGGGTTTACAGCCTCTCATGTGGGGGGGGGGGGGGTTGTTGCTCTCGAGTTATAAAGATCAAACAGCCAGAGATTTAGAAACCCGATTACAGAATTATAAATACGGTGTATCACACACATGGAATGCATGTGTGATACACCTCAATACACCGACACATGAACTGGAAGCAAGCAAATCTACTATGCCAGGAAAATGACAGGCCTGCTGCCATGTTCCTCCTTTCTTATGAGTCGGGTGTCGTCGTGAATCAGGTGTAGCTTTGTTGTGGGATGTGATGGTGAGGTGTGGTCTCGACCCTTTATATGCCTTCCTTAGATGTAATGCTTTTATAGTTCCTTGATAATGTGAGATGTCACGAAAGCACTTGGAATTTCAGTATTCTTTCACAGTGGTTGTTCTCTATACACACACACACACACACACACACACACACACATACAGGCATATATAACAGGAAGGGCACTGTAATGGATCAGAGAATACCTAACAAGGAGGTAACAGCGAGTCATGGTCCGTGATGAGGTATCACAGTGAGTGCCTGTGACGAGCGGGGTCCCACAGGGGGTCAGTCCTGGGATCAATGCTATTCTTGGTATATGTGAACATAACGGAAGGGAATAAACTCAGAAGTGTCCCTGTTTGCAGATGATGTGAAGTTAATGAGGAGAATTAAATCAGATGCAGACCTGACAGGTCTACAAAGAGACCTGGACAGGCTGGATGCGTGGTCCAGAAACTGGCTTCTAGAATTTAACCCCGCCAAATGAAAAGTCATGAAGATCGGAGAAGGACAAAGAAGACTGCAGACATAGTATAGGCTAGGCGGCCAAAGACTGCAAACCTCACTCAAGGAGAAAGATCTAGGAGTGAGTATAATACCGACTACGTCGCCAGAAGCACACATTAACATGATAACTGTTGCGGCATATGGGCGCCTGGCAAACCTGAGAATAGCGTTCCGGTACCTCAGTAAGGAATCGTTCAAAACTTTATATACTGTGTACGTCAGGCCCATACTGGAGTACGCAGCACCAGTTTGGAACCCACACCTGGTCAAACAAAACAAGAAATTAGAGAAAGTGCAAAGGTTTGCAACAAGGCTAGTTCCAGAGCTAAGGGTAATGTCCTACGACGAAAGGTTAAGGGAAATCGGTCTGACGACATTGGAGGGTCAGGGGAGACATGATAACGACATACAAAATACTGCGTGGAATAGACAAGGTGGTCAGAGACAGGATGTTCCAGAGATGGGACACAGAAACAAGGGGTCACAATTGGAAGCTGAAGATTCAGACGAGTCACAGGGATGTTAGGAAGTATTTCTTCAGCCACAGAGTTGTTAGTAAGTGGAATAGTCTGACTAGCGATGTAGTGGAGGCAGGAACCATACACAGTTTTAAGACGAGGTATGATAAAGCTCATGGAGCAGGGAGAGGGAGGACCCAGGAGCGGTCAGTGAAGAGGCGGGGCCAGGAGCTGAGTCTCGACCCTTGCAGCCACAATTAGGTGAGCGTGCGCGCGCACACACACACAATATATATATATATATATATATATATTATATATATATATATATATATATATATATATATATATATATATATATATATATACATACATATATATATATATATATATATATATATATATATATATATATATACATACATATATATATATATATATATATATATATATATATATATATATATAATATCGTGCCGAATAGGTAAAACTCGCGATTGTGGCTTAAATAGCAATGCTCTTCTTGCCGAGTAAGGCAAGTGAAAATTTGTGTATGCAATAATTTCACAAAAATCATCCATTGTGTTTGTTTATTAAATTATTGTAAACTTATCTAAAATATATTTAGTTGGATTAGGCTAAATTAAATTGCGCTTGTTATAATAAGGTTAGGCAAGCTTTCTAAGGTTCTTTTGGTACAAAATTCTTAATTTTTACATTAACATAAAAGAAAAAATTATAGCATTAAACATATAAGAGAAAATTTTGTAAAGGACTTAACTTTAAATGAGTTCTTGCTAACTGACCAATTTTCCCTATTCGGCACGACATTATATATATATATATATATATATATATATATATATATATATATATATATATATATATATATATAATTTGTTCTTCATTTGATAAAACCTCTTGTAGGTGAAAAAGTCGTAATAAAAAATTAGTCTTCTTTTGCTGTACGTTCTCATCTTAAATGTTTTATAATGTTTAAACTTTTAACCATTTAGATACACGGTCAAACAAATCTTACAGGAAAGACAAATCACTTCATTGTTAATGATACCTAAAATCTTGATACTATCCACAGACTGCACCAGCCAGATGAATAAACTTATCTAAAATGAGGCTGAAGCCTAGAAACTTACCAATGTTTATAGTAGTAATTATTACTTTTTCAAATATCGTGTTCACATATTGCATTGAGTAATTATTACCTATAATTTGAGATATATAATAAATGAAATAATATATTAATGATGCAAGTAACTATGCCTGACTGATTCCGAAGAAAAAATTTGTGACATCTGTAATACTCTTTTCACGATATCGCTCACAAGAACAGCTGTGGGCACACAATAAATAGCAGCTCTCTCTACAAAAAGCATATGTAATGTGAACACACAATACAAATATAAATTAATGTATCATTGCTTCTGAATTCTTATATTTAAAAATGAGCAGAATTATTATTAGTAGTGGTAGTAGTAACAGTAGTAGTAGTGTTATACACTGTTTTGTCGAAACTCGACAGGGGTAAATACATCATCACTGGCACACGCTTGTGATACTGTGAATCGAATCGAATCGAAGACGACGACGAGAGCTGTCGTGAGATGGGAAGAAGGATAAGGAAGGATGGAAATAACTGGAAAAGGATGGGAAGGAGGGGAAGAGGAGGAATCAAGGCAAGTGAAGTATTGTGCAAACATACCATTCGATGCAGAAACTAGCGTACAGTGGAACTTCTGGTCACGAATGCTTCTGAACACGAACAAATCGGTTCACGACCAAAAAGCTCGCCAAATTTTTGCATCTGGTCACGAACACACAATCGGGTGCCGAACAAACAGCCACTCCAATTTTCACATTCCACGCCACTGTTCTCGCACGCGTCAATTTTCCCCACTTCCTGTTGTTTGTGTACACCTAACAAAGACCCCTCACCTTGTAGTCAGTATCAGTCAGACCTGCGTTTATTTGCTGTGAACTCCTTGTGTTGTATTGCGTGTGTTTTTTAATTCATTTTGTTTTCCTAGTTGTTTACGGTATGATTTTTTCTGTGTTATTTAAGTTTTTTTCTCTATTAAACTTGCATTACTTTATATAATTACCCAAATACAGTTACACAGATTACCATACATAGCAACATGTGTAGAGAACCTAGGATAACCCGATTTTTTTTCGGTGCACTCATTTTCGTCGATTATCTCGGAAGTTATTCACAGATTACAGTAATTACGACCATGATAAATTCGGATTAGCACTGTTTTATCAGCAGGTAGTGCACAAACAGCTTCTCGCAGTGCCGGTACCCGGCTAGGGCTTGCCGTATATGATTTTTGGTAATTTTTTCCCATCTGTTTGTTGGGCTATCTTATTGAAACTTGGGCAATGTATGATGGAAAGGTGCTTCTTAACGTACACCAAAAATGAAAGAAATCGGACGATAAATAACAGAGTTCACTTCTCAGCCATTAAAACTCTTAAAAAAAAAAAATGTTTACAACGGACGGTTTAGGAGTCTAGAACTGATTCGTGCAATGTTAGTTTTCTCTGTTGTTCAAGGTTTTCTCAGTATTATTCAAGGTTTTTACATTTAGCATACAGGGAATACAGGGACTTCTTCACTTGCCTAGCCCTTGGGCATGACCTACTTCCACATTGGACAAATGTGACACCACCTACGAGTGCTGCACCTCTCCTGCCTACGGTATATAAGCTACTTCTTCGCTGTATTCTTTTCAAGATTGATGGACTGACCACATCGACTCAATGCTGAGGGACTAATTACCTCAAACTCCTCCTGTTCTTCAGTGTTTTCCTTTGTATGGACTGATGAAGCACTGTGTGGCAAAACTTTTCCTCAATTAAGATACCCAAGTGTTGCACATGTGTCTAATTTATCAACTTGTCGGTTCTCTGAACCATTCATCTACACTATTACATTGTGCATTCTATGGTATAATTAAGTATTTTTGTGCTTAAAAATCATAAAAAAACAATATTTACATAGAGCACATAGGGGTGTGGAACAGATTAATCGTATTTACAAACAATCCAACGGGGAAATTAGGTTTAGGTCACAATCAAATCGGGTCGTGACCAGTTTTGGAACGAATTATGGTCGTGACCAGAGGTTCAGTTCTTTATGTTGAGAATACAAAGTTCTGAATAACTGTTACGAGGGAAGGTTATATACATATTTAATGTAACTAGTGATAAAAAATTCTTTAGACCTGTATGGGTTGATGCCATGCCGCCTTGTGTTTACAACACAAGAGAATAACACTCCACGTGTTTACCTCATAGGGAAGTAAAACTCCTCGTATTTACACCACACGGTAGCAACCGCCCCTCATTTCCTAAAATTGAAGATAAGTTACGAATTTTCGTTTTAAAATCGAGGGTAAACCTCCTCCTTCCTTCTTTCCAAACCCAACTTTAAAACTGGAGGCAAGCCACGCCTCCTTGTATTAAAACAGGTCAAGCCACACCACCTCGTGTTTAAACTGAGGTTGAGCCAGGTCTCTCCATATTAAAAATTGAGGGTAAGTGACGCATCCTCTTATTAAAACTAAGGTTAAGCCACGCCCCCTCGCGTTAAAATGGAATAACCCAAGCTGGCCTTTAGTGAGTGTCGAGTCATCGGTGGCGGGGGTGCACCTTCTTGTGTTTACGTCACGTGGGAGCCACGCCCACACCTATCTAATCTTCACCAAGCTATTTAAACCACTACCCATTCTGGAGGGCCGGTCACACCACACGCATCCTTTACCAAATGATAGCAACTCTCGAATGTTTTGCTAGTTATTTACACTTATATAAGTGCAGTTCTTCGATTTTTTTTAAAGCTTACATAAAACCGCAGTGTGCAGCTATGCTATTTTACATAATTATGGGTAGAAAAGTTAACAATGCTTTCCTGTCATATTATATTACACAGGTTGGGTTGCAAATATGTAGTAAGGAAAACTGACAGCCTGAGCTGGGAGACGAGGACATCGTCATTCTACTGTGTAGTCGTAAGTTAACACCGGCAGCTTCAAAGCTTCACGTTCCAGCAGAGCTGTTGTTACCATTACTAAACAAACTGTCATGTTCCATAAGGGACACGACAGTACACCTCTCTTATAATAACATGCTCATTTTTCGACTATAATCTACGTTGTCCATAATTACTATCCTGCCTCCTGCAGCATGAACCCCATTGGGTGCACTACCACAGGATGAACCTCACTGGGTGCACTACCAAAGGATGAACCTCACTGGGTGCCTACCACAGGATGAACCCCACTGGGTGCACTACCACAGGATGAACCCCACTGGGTGCACTACCACAGGATGAACCCCACTGGGTGCACTACCAAAGGATGAACCTCACTGGGTGCACTACCACAGGATGAACCCCACTGGGTGCACTACCACAGGATGAACCCCACTGGGTGCACTACCACAGGATGAACCTCACTGGGTGCACTACCAAAGGATGAACCTCACTGGGTGCCTACCACAGGATGAACCACACTGGGTGCACTACCACAGGATGAACCCCACTGGGTGCACTACCAAAGGATGAACCTCACTGGGTGCACTACCACAGGATGAACCCCACTGGGTGCACTACCACAGGATGAACCCCACTGGGTGCACTACCACAGGATGAACCCCATTGGGTGCACTACCACAGGATGAACCCCACTGGGTGCACTACCACAGAATGAAGCCCACTGGGTGCACTACCACAGGATGAATCCCACTGGGTGCACTCCCACAGGATGCCTCCTGCAGGATGAACCTTACTGGGTGCACTCCCACTTGATGCCTCCTGCAGGCTGAACCCCACTGGGTGCACTCCCACAGGATGCCTCTTGCAGGATGAACCCCCACTGGGTGCACTCCCACTATAACGAGATTATTTGGTAAGCTGAAAGCGGGGTTCAATTATAGACGTCTTCGGAGGCTTCTTACTTTATTTGCAAAGTCGTGGTGGGTACACAGGCTTGTGTGTTCGTGCCCATGGCCCTCCTGGGCCATGGGCACGAGGGAGAGAGCTAGTAGAACTTGTTGACTACTGCTAGGCCGCTGAGTGAGAGCGTGTGGGACCAGCGTCCCACTGACCTGGGTTGACTAGAGAGGGAAGCACCTTAGTGCCGCGAAATATGAACTAAGCTGGCAGACAACATAGGCTGTCTGTGCAGACAGTACAGGCTGTCTACACCACAGGATGACTCCTGCAGGATGAACCCTACTCGGTGCACTCCCATAGGATGAACCCCACTGGGTGCACTCTCACAGGATGCATTCCCATAGGTTACCTGGATTACCTGAAGGTTATTCCGGGGATCAACGCCCCCGCGGCCCGGTCCATGACCAGGCCTCTCGATGGACCAGGGTCTGATCAACCAGGCTGTTACTGCTGGCCGCACGCAGTCCAACGTACGAGCCACAGCCCGGCAGATCCGGCACTGACTTTAGGTATCTGTCCAGCTCTCTCTTGAAGGCAGCCAGGGGTTTATTGGCAATTCCCCTAATGCTTGATGGGAGGCTGTTGAACAGTCTTGGGCCCCGGACACTTATGGTGTTTTCCCTTAGTGTACTAATGGCGCCCCTACTTTTTATAGGGGGCATTTTGCATCGCCTGCCCAGTCTTTTACTTTCGTAGGGAGTGATTTCTGTGTGCAGATTTGGGACCATTCCTTCAAGGATTTTCCAAGTGTAGATTATGATATATCTTTCCCTCCTGCGTTCCAACGAGTACAAGTCAAGTGCTTCCAAGCGTTCCAAGTACTCCCACAAGATGCATTCCCACAGGATGAATCTGCACGGGATGCACCCCCACAGGATGTATCTGAGAGCATGCACTCACACAGAATGCGGTTCACAACAGTCCATTAATGCATTCCTTTATTATATAAATGAACTCTCTGCCTCGTTCTCAATCTTCATCAACCTCCTCAATATTTTTCCCACGGTGACCCCAGGCCATACTAAATTATACTCACGACAATTCCTCTCTTTCTCCGCAAACAAACCCACTCGCTCTCTCATTCTCTCTCCCCCTCCCCACTATCAGGCTGATTGCCCACCCACCAATCAAACCATTGCTTTACCATACCTCTACAAGCGGGTCTCTCATTTTTTCATCAACCCATCACGCAACACCAACACCCATTCTGACCACTCACAAACCCTCAATCATTACATCCTTAACAGTCTCAAAAGTACAGACTGACAAACATAATTCAAATATGCTCGAGAGAATAAGCTCACAACCACGCGAACTACAGGTACCTATTTATTGCTAGGCGAGGTACCTATTTATTTCTTGGCGACGTACCTACTGCTAGGCGAGCTACCTATTTATTGCTAGGTGAATATGGGCCAAAATGTAAGGAAACTCTCCCTTACCTCTCACGCCACCCGGGCAACAAGACCGAGTTCATTTGGCTGTGAGCCGAACTATCTAGCACTGAGCTGAATGTAATGTGATGAGATCTTCGTTGATGGTTTCCTCTGAGTACCATACAAAGCATAAATATGGCTGGTTATTAAGAACACTCGTGTCTAATGACCAATAAATTAAGCAGTTAAACTTAATCCTGGAGAGATAACCAAACTTCATTAAGAGGAAATTTGTAAAAAAAAAAAAATACACTAAGATCGGCTGCTTAATTAATACACTACGATCACCAGCTTAATTAACAGAAAAGGGAGCTGAAAATGCTTTTGGAGAATTAACAGCCATGTGTTAATGATGGACTGGGTGGAGATGGGAAAGATTAGTAACATTAGTGCTCTTCCTTAAAGGTTGGAAAAACAAACCTATCATGACCATCGTCAGCAACTTCAAACCGTGAACGACGTTCAACATATGCGGTAGAGAAGCCACAGCAGAAGCAGTACTTTTAGAACCTGCAGC
>NC_091300.1:35120642-35133142 GCF_038502225.1 Cherax quadricarinatus | reverse complement strand
ACCTGACGACACTGGAGGACAGGAGAGATAGGGGGGGACATGATAACAACATACAAAATACTGAGAGGAATTGACAAGGTGGACAAAGACAGGATGTTCCAGAGATTGGACACAGTAACAAGGGGACACAGTTGGAAGCTAAAGACACAGATGAATCACAGGGATGTTAGGAAGTATTTCTTCAGCCACAGAGTAGTCAGTAAGTGGAATAGTTTGGGAAGCGATGTAGTGGAGGCAGGATCCATACATAGCTTTAAGCAGAGGTATGATAAAGCTCACGGCTCAGGGAGAGTGACCTAGTAGCGATCAGTGAAGAGGCGGGGCCAGGAGCTCGGACTCGACCCCCGCAACCTCAACTAGGTGAGTACAACTAGGTGAGTACACATACACACACACACACACACACACACACACACACACACACACACACACACATACATATATACATACACACACACACACACACACACACATACACACACACACACACACACACACACACACACACACACACACACACATACACACACACACACACACACACACACATACACACACACACACACACACACACACACACACACACACACATACATACACATACACACACACACACACACACATACACACACACACACACACACACACACACACACACACACACACACACACACACATACACACACACACACACACACACACACACAAACATATATACATACACACACACACACACACACACACACACACACACACACATACATATATACATACACACACACACACACACACACACACACACACACTACATTACAAAGACAAAAGCTGTCTTTAGTGATACACATTTCTGGATTTCTGATTGATTATATTGTTTTAAAAGTAGATATTTTATAGTAATCAAAATTTCAGTCTTATTTAATATTTTTTCTTCATTATTTTATATATTTATTGTTTTAATATTTTTTATTTACCAAGAAATGAAGAGCAGCTCTCTTTCTTGACAGGCAGCATTTTGTCTTGCAACTACGAGAAGGCAGCTTCTACACAACAAGACGGGCAACCAACAGCAACTATACTCTGGCTGTACCTCCTCAAGAACATCACTTCGTCTGAAATCACTTATTTCTAGGATGGTCAAGTCTGGAAAATGTTGGTAAAGCGTAATGACATCGATGAAATAAAGTCAGCTGACAGACAGATAACTCCAACTTCATCCTGTTTCCTATTTGTATGTCTCATAATAAAAAGGCTTCTACATAAGCTGATATAGGTAACAGCTTTAACTTGCAAATAAAGGAAGGAACCCTTAACCTTACCTTGTAAAACCTTGTGTGAAGAAAGAGAGAGAGAGAGAGAGGGGGGGGGGTGCCCGGGTGATAGGGGGAGAGGGGGGAGGTGTACGGGAGAGCGGTGGAGGTGGCCTGCACATGGACCCAGCCAAGTGAAGCTGGTCCAAAAGAGGAGTTCACCTCGTCCATCACGCCCACTACCACCCCGTGGCACCCACCATCACTCCAGACGCCCACCACCGCCCCTGACGCCTACCACCAACTCGTGGCGCCCACCACTGCCCCTGACGCCCACCACCATCCATGGCGTCAACCACCATCCCTGGCACACAAGACCACCTACACCTGGCGCCCGCTACCATCTACCCCTGGCGCCCACCACCACGCCTGGTGCCCAAGACCACGTACCCCTGGCTTCCACCACCGTGCATGGCTCCCAAGACCACATACCCCTGGCGCCAACCACAACCCCTAGCGCCCAAGACCATCTACCCCTGACTCCCACAACCAATATTGTCACCTCGCCCACCCCCCAACCCATTACGGTCGCCCACCATTACCCCTGACGCCCAAGACCATTTACCCCTGATACCCACCACAAATATTCTGTCACCCTCGCTCACCCCTCTCCCCATAACTGTCGCCCACAACCGCTATTCGCAGTCACCCACGAAAACCTCACCTCCCCCCATGGTTCTAACCACCACTACTGGGATGCCGCGTAGCTCACTGGTGACAGTATTCCACTCACAATCACAAAATCCCGGGTTTGATATTATGTCGCGGAAAAACATATGGGCTTACATTCTTGTTGTCCCTGCTTACCTAGAAAAATACCCTCAATGAAAAGTAGGGGCGCCATTGGTACACTAAGAGAATACACCATGTGTGTTCGGGGCCCAAGACTGTTCAACAGCCTCCCACCATGAATAAGGGAAATTACCAATAGGCTCCTGGTTAGCTTCAAGAGGAAGCTGGACAGATACTTAAAGACGGTGCCGGATCAGCCGGACTGTGGTTTGTACGTTGGACTACGTGCGGCCAGCAGTAACATCCTGGTTGATCAGGCCCTGATCCACTGGGAGTCCTGGTTGTGGACCGGGCCGCGGGGGAGTTGATCCCCGGAATACCCTCCACGTAGACCAGGTAGCAGTAAAAAGTAGGTATTGTGTATTGTCTGGAGTCTATCTGGAGATCGTTCCGGAAGTAAAGGCCCCCGCGGCCCGGTCCTCGACCAGCCGACTGTTGTGAGGTTTCATCCAGGAAGAAATATATCAGAAAACTCCAGTCCTTCCTTCGTGTGTAGGAAAACACCCCAGTTCTGTGTAAGAAAACTCCAGCACTTGCTCGACGTATCCGAGGGCCTGGTACCAAATCTGCACACTGCCATAACATGCTGGAGCAAGAGATATAGGAGGAAGTGCAAAATCAACCCAGTGAAAAGCAGGGGTACGGTGGACACAATAAGGGAACACTGTATCAGCATTCGTAGCCTCAAATTATTCAACATCTTACTAGAAGATATCAGAAACATTGCTGGAACATGTGTAGAAGTCTTCAAGAGGAAATCGGACAAATATTTTCACCAGGTGACAGATCACCCATGCTGCGATGGATATGTGGAGTAGCGGGCCTCCAGCAACAACAGCCTGATTGACCAGGCTAGCACCAGACGAGCCTGGCCCATGGCCGTTCTTCAGGAGTAGTAAGACTCTCGAAACTCATCAAAGGTAAAGGTATGTTAGGTAAAAGGTCACAAATGCAGCCATTGCGACATTTTATTCTGGCAACGTTTCGCTCTCCAGGAGTTTTGTCAAGCCATGATAAAGATTCGAGCTTTGTCAATGATTTGACAAAGCACTGTTAAAAATTGTATAAAATACCGACAAGTTGATGAGTAAGACACATGTGCAACAGTTGGGTATTTTTGTTGGAACGTTCCACCTACGCGGTAAACAGCAGAAGTGACAAGATAAAAATGATGTCATCAGTCCATCAACCGTGGAGAAATATTTTGAAATGGTCAGTCCCTCAGCTTGGAGAAGAGTTGATCTCCATGGTCTGGAACGTTCAAGATAGCATCATGTCCAAGGTCTGGTCGGGACATAGCGTGGGTTACACCAGATAGACGGAATACACAAAACAGACAATTCCAGTTCTGCTGTTTACTGTACAACAGTTACCTGGAGTTTACCTGGAGAGAATGACCAGGCCTCATGGTGGATCAGGGCCTGATCAACCAGGCTGTTACTGCTGGCTGCATGCAATCCAACGTACGAACGACAGCCCTGCTGGTCAGGTACCGACTTTAGGTGCTTGTCCAGTGCCTGCTTGAAGACAACCAGGGGTCTATTGGTAATCCCCCGTATGTATGCTGGGAGGCAGTTGAACAGTCTTGGGCCCCTGACACTTACTGTGTTGTCTCTTAACGTGCTAGTGACACCCCTGCTTTTCATTGGGGGGATGTTGCATCGTCTGCCGAGTCTTTTGCTTTCGTAGGGAGTGATTTTCGTGCGCAAGTTTGGTAACAAGAGGTACTACAAATTAACCACTCAAATGTGATGTGAAGGATTATGATCCCTTCAAGGATCATAACAGTGGCACTTTTACGTCTGCGAGGAAAATGATAGGATGGATAAAGAGAACTTTCAACGAGTGACTTAATGAGCATCACTGGCTTGACATCCCGTTTTGAAGTGTCTTGTAGTCTTGTAAACCAATTTATAATTTTCCTTTCGATTATGATAATTACACTGTCATCCCTGACAGTAAGTTTCTATAACATTAAGTCCGTCATGCTAGTCTCTCGCTCTTCTGAGTGGTTAGTTAATTTTATATTCTGTTCGTTTATATATTCTTAATTTTTCCATTCCTGAGTAACTGAAATTTGTCTACATTGAATATCACATGTTTTTTTCTGTTGCCCACCGGAAGATCTAGTTCACATCAGCTTAGAGATTTGCAGTCTCCTCAGTGGATGCCACTCTCATTCAGTTCCTAGTATAGTCTGTGAGGCATGATACGGTGCTATGATTAATGTCTGTCTTTGTTGGGTATGAGGATGAAAAACAGAATAGGAGGTAACTACTGGACCTGAGGGAACAGATTTTTTCACTGTGGCACCTTTTAGATTTAACTTTGTTCACTATTACTCTATGCTGCATATATACATACATACATACATATATATATACATATATATATACATATATATATATATATATATATATATATATATATATATATATATATATATATATATATATATATATTTCGTGCCGAATAGGCAGAACTTGCGATCTTGGCTTAAATAGCAACGCTCATCTTGCCATATAGGACAAGCGAAAATTTGTGTATGCAATAATTTCGCCAAAATCATTCTGAACCAAACGAAAAAAATATATTTCACCGTGTTTGTTTAGTATTAAATTATTGTAAACAAATCTAAAATATATTTAGTTGGGTTAGGCTAAAATAAATCGTTCTTGTTATAATAAGGTTAGGTAAGTTTTCTAAGATTCTTTTGGTGCAAAATTAAATTTTTTTTACATTAACATTAATGAAAATAATATATCTTTAAATGTATAAGAGAAAAATTTAGAAAGGACTTAATTTTAAATGAGTTCTTGCTAATTGACCAGTTTTACATATTCGAGCTCAATATCTGGTTCCTGGACGATGGTACCCTAGCTGGCACAACAGAATCTCTCCTAGAGGACATCAGTAAAATTAAAGACATGGGAGAAAGCCTGGGCCTTTCTTTAAACTCCACCAAATGTGAAATAGTTTCTACCAATCAACAGATGATCCAGAATATTAGCCTCGTTTTACCAGGAGCACGAGCCATTGATCCAGCCAATAGCACTCTCCTTGGTGTTCCTCTTGGGTCCAATGCCATCGATCTGATCCTAGAAAAAAAAGTTTCAGACCTCCGGACGATGGAAAGCAGGATGAAAGACACTGACACACACGATGCCTTCTACCTACTCACCAGGTGCCTGTCAATCCCAAAACTTACCTACTTTCTGATGGTCCCCAGCCTTCAGCAGTCCAAAACTCAAGGAATATGACTCCTTAAGACCATGCTAGAGAGTGTATTGAATCGTTCCCTTGAAGATGGACAGTGGTTGCAAGCCTCACTTCCTGTCAGGCTTGAAGGGCTAGGAGTACGCAGATCCTCCCAGATTGCTCTACCAGCTTTCCTATCTTCTTCCATAGCATCAAACGAGTTGATAAGGCAAAATTCTTCCTGATACCCTCAGTGACTCAGCAGGAATAGAAGACCCTAGCTATACCAGTGCCATCACTGAATGAGAGACTCGTGCTGCTCCAGCACCAAACCCTAGTGCAGCACTGGTTCACAGTCAAACTGGGATGGCCCGATCGCTGAAAAGGTGCTTGCCAACATGCTCAGGGCTGCAACATCAGATAGGGAGATTGCCCGTCTCCAGGCTGTGAGCGCACATCACCCCGGGGACTTCCTCCAAACAGTTCCCATATCGGCAATGGGAACGCGACTCGACCCTAAGACCCTCCGTATTGCAGTGGCTCTGTGCCTTGCTGCCCCAATTCACACAGAATATACGTGTATTTGCAGCGAAGCACAAGCAGACCAATACGGTCTACATGGTCTTAACTGTTCCAAAACCAAGGGCTGGCATGCAAGACACAATGAGGTCAACGACATCATTAAAAGAACCCTTGCTACAGCTGGATGCCCAGCCGAGAGGGAGCCCCGATCACTAGCAGCCAACAATACCCACAACCCAGCAAACTGCCCCGACAGGATCACCATTTATCCTTGGAAGAATGGCAAGCTCTTAGCATGGGACTATACCTGTGAGTCCACACTTGCTGACACCTACGTCCATCACAGTGTTGGGCGACAGGGAGGAGCTGCTGGCCATAGGGAGGAGTACAAGATCAGCAAGTACAGGGACATAAGCCAACAGTATCAATTTGTCCCAGTGGGATCAGAGACCTTGGGATCATGGGGAAAAAATGCCACACATTTCCGCATAGCCATCCAGAGGGGAAATGCTTGCTGCATACTTGGCCCGCATCCAGCTTCAGAGGAGCTGGAGGAAATTCATGATCTTTAATACATTGTACCATTGTATTCAATACACACACACACATATATATATATATATATATATATATATATATATATATATATATATATATATATATATATATATATATTAGTAAATATACAGGAATGAGTTTTCTTGAAAAAAAGAATGGAATCTAAGAGAAATGAGAGGCAGGATAGTAGATTACAGTGCTAGTCACAGCATTATGCCGCCCCTCCCCCACAAACATACGAAAACACAAACACATACCATGAAAGATTATAATATATATATTTGCACATTACTGAGGTTTTAACACTTGGTGCTGCATCCTTTATGCTTAATCATGTCCCACACCCATGTAGAAAGACTCTCACACAAATTCTTGAGGGTTTGGAGACGTATATTATTCCGTGCCTCACGTAGAGCAGCCTCCAGCCGTGGGATCGAACTGATGTCCTTGCCCAGTAAACTTCGTTTCACTATTGACCAGAGGTTCTCAATAGGGTTTAGGTCTGGAGAATTGCCTGGCCAGTCATTAAAGAACCTCACTTCACAGTCCTTAAACCACTGAACTACAGATTTTGGGTATGACACGGTGCACCGTCCTGCATAAAACCCGTAGCCCCACACTTGTCAAACACCTCAGGTAAATTGTCATACAATAATGCCAGGTAATTATACAGGTTCATATACTGGTTTTTGGGAAGCACAATGAGTTCAACATGCTGAGCACTGAAACACCCCCAAACCATGAGCGAGTCTGGGTGTTTGGTGGTCCTACAGGTGCAGTGTGGGCTTAGCGGGTCACTACCTATGGGCCGGTACACATGTCCTCCACGGTTACAGGTGATGGTGAAGGTTGCTTCATCACTCCAAACTACTTCAGACCACTGTTGAGAATTCCAGTGAAGATATTTCTTTGCATAATCCAGCCTACGTTTCTTCTGTGGTCTGGAGAGGATCGGTTTCTTAACCTGGCGGTGACTACGTCTGACACACATCTGTTAACAGTTCTTACAGACCTCCCTGAGAGAAGATGTGGGTTCTTTTCTTTCAATTCTCTAGCAGTTATCTTAGGTGTACTCTCTAACTGCTTCTTTAACATAGTTAAGGTACAAGCAGATGTCTTCTTCGAGGGGCCAGGCCGAGGTTTGGCAGACAGTAACTGGACACCGCCACCAGTCTTCAAAGGCTGCACCCAGTTCCTCACTGAACCCTCACACACACCAACATTCTCCACTATTTCTTTTATCTGGTGCCCAGCTTTGTGAAGCCCTATGATTTGAGCTATAGTTTCAGTTGTTAAAGACTTCCTTTTACCCATAATCAAACATGTATAGCCCCAAAAAACAAAGGGAACACCGGACAAAAGATGGGGCGGATGAGAGACAAAAGTGCAACACCTTCTCACACCACGACAGCCACGTGAGCACTGAGTGTGAGGGCAGGCTGTGGCATAATGCTAACTGCTACTACCAGGCATAATGCACGGACGAAAGAAGACCCCCCTGTATGGTAGGCCTTTGATTTTCGTCGCGACATTATGCCGGGGCGCTCACCGGGCATAATGCCGTGATTAGCACCGTAGATGACCGAGATATTTAAAGCAGCCAGAAACATTCATGTGAGCAATGAGGAATATTGTTGAAAACACAGAGCACATAGTTCACAAAGACATGTAATGAGAAAGGGGCACAGAACACAAAGACAAAGGATGACAGCTAAAAACAAAAACTTGGGAAAACAACTAAGAATAACGATGCAAGGAAAAGAAAGGAGCAGAAAAATATATACCGGCAAAGGGGAAAAAAAAAGTTAAGTGATACATAGCAACATATTACAACTGGCAGCAGTCTCCGGTAATAACACTCAAAGAGAAAAAAAGGAGACGAAATGACAAAGGATGAGAGTGAGGTATGTGCAGAATTGAACTTAATGTTCAAAAGGGTCTTTACCGAGAGATTAGGAAACATGCCAAGAGAGACAGAAGGAGTGAGAAACAAAAACTAAGAGGAAATTAAAGCAACAAGGAAAGCAATAAATGGATTTTACAGGATATTATGTTTCAGAAAGTAGTTGGTAGACTAGTCAATATTACAAACCCCGCTGAAATTTAACGATTGATATGTACTCTCCATGAAATGCCCGATGTGATACTTATGCCCAGATCTTTATTTGTCAAGGTGGTGAAAGCAAACACGGTATACAGTTTACCGAGGAGGTTAACTGGTCTATAATAGTTTTAAGAGTTGGGTAGATTCAAGCACAAAGATGAATACAGCTAAGCGAGTAAACATACACACAAAAGAGAGATTGGGGGGGAATATGATAACGACATATAAAATACAGAGAGTAATCGATAAGTTGGACATAGAAAGGATGTTCCAGGGATGGGACACAGGAACAAGAGGTCACAGTTGTAAGCTGAAGACTAAGATTAATCACAGGAATGTTTAGAAGTATTTATTCAGTCACAGAGTTCTCAGGAAGTGGAATAGTCTGGGATGTGATGTAATGGAGGCAAGATCCATACATAGCTTTAAGAAGAGGTATGATGAAGCTCATGGAGCAGGAAGAGTGACCTAGTAGCGTCCAGTGAAGAGGGGGGGCCAGGAGCTATGAATCTACCCCTGCAACCACAACTAGGTGAGTACACACACACACACACCTAAGCCATACAGTACCATCCAGCACAACAACCAACAAATCACCTAAGCTGCAAACTCTTCAATAACTACAACTAGGACCTAAACAACGTAATAAGCAATTTGACTATAATCAATTACTGCGGCGGCTGATCACAAATCTTGGAAGCAGTCAGAGGTGCTGTCACAGGCGGAGCTCTGGTATTCTCGTAAGTCTCTTGTAACAAATGACACACACTCCACACATGTCTTACACGCTATCAAGACACCATGAACTAAAGTCTAAAACACTTATTACTACAAATTAATACACAAATAACCGCATATATTAATAACTTAGGAAGTTTTGGTCCAACTAGAACCATTAACTAGTGATACCTTTACCTTCAATATACCTTTGATGAGTTTCGAGAGTCTTACCACTCTCGGAGCCCGGCCATGGGTCTGGTGCTAGCCTGGTCAACCAGACTATTGATGCTGGAGGCCCGCTGCCCCACATATCCATCACAGTCTGGTTGATCTGGCACCTGGTGAAGATACTTGTCTATTTTCTCTTAGAATAGTCATGATCCAAGTCGGAACAAAAGGTCTTCATAAGTTTCTTTCTCCTACGTGCGGGTTATTTGTGTATTGTGCCTTTCTGTTCTTTACTGCAAATTAATGAATGTATAAGAATATTTAATGAACATCATGAAATCTGCTTAAGACAAATTATCTACCGTCTTTCAATATCCAAACGTCATCAAACTTGCATTTATAATAAAACATCTATAAATGCAATTAATTAATCTTCAGAGTCCTGGACAATATTAAAGGTGTGTGTGTGTGTGTGTGTGTGTGTGTGTGTGTGTGTGTGTGTGTGTGTGTGTACTCACCTAGTTGTACTCACCTAGTTGAGGTTGCGGGGGTCGAGTCCGAGCTCCTGGCCCCGCCTCTTCACTGATCGCTACTAGGTCACTCTCCCCGAGCCGTGAGCTTTATCATACCTCTGCTTAAAGCTATGTATGGATCCTGCCTCCACTACATCGCTTCCCAAACTATTCCACTTACTGACTACTCTGTGGCTGAAGAAATACTTCCTAACATCCCTGTGATTCATCTGTGTCTTCAGCTTCCAACTGTGTCCCCTTGTTACTGTGTCCAATCTCTGGAACATCCTGTCTTTGTCCACCTTGTCAATTCCCCTCAGTATTTTGTATGTCGTTACCATGTCCCCCCTATCTCTCCTGTCCTCCAGTGTCGTCAGGTTGATTTCCCTTAACCTCTCCTCGTAGGACATACCTCTTAGCTCTGGGACTAGTCTTGTTGCAAACCTTTGCACTTTCTCTAGTTTCTTTACGTGCTTGGCTAGGTGTGGGTTCCAAACTGGTGCCGCATACTCCAATATGGGCCTAACGTATACGGTGTACAGGGTCCTGAACGATTCCTTATTAAGATGTCGGAATGCTGTTCTGAGGTTTGCTAGGCGCCCATATGCTGCAGCAGTTATTTGGTTGATGTGCGCTTCAGGAGATGTGCCTGGTGTTATACTCACCCCAAGATCTTTTTCCTTGAGTGAGGTTTGTAGTCTCTGACCCCCTAGACTGTACTCCGTCTGCGGCCTTCTTTGCCCTTCCCCAATCTTCATGACTTTGCACTTGGTGGGATTGAACTCCAGGAGCCAATTGCTGGACCAGGTCTGCAGCCTGTCCAGATCCCTTTGTAGTTCTGCCTGGTCTTCGATCGAGTGTATTCTTCTCATCAACTTCACGTCATCTGCAAACAGGGACACCTCAGAGTCTATTCCTTCCGTCATGTCGTTCACAAATACCAGAAACAGCACTGGTCCTAGGACTGACCCCTGCGGGACCCCGCTGGTCACAGGTGCCCACTCTGACACCTCGCCACGTACCATGACTCGCTGCTGTCTTCCTGACAAGTATTCCCTGATCCATTGTAGTGCCTTCCCTGTTATCCCTGCTTGGTCCTCCAGTTTTTGCACCAATCTCTTGTGTGGAACTGTGTCAAACGCCTTCTTGCAGTCCAAGAAAATGCAATCCACCCACCCCTCTCT
The DNA here is from genome assembly GCF_038502225.1 of Cherax quadricarinatus. NCBI lineage: Eukaryota > Metazoa > Arthropoda > Malacostraca > Decapoda > Parastacidae > Cherax > Cherax quadricarinatus. The sequence goes on along the minus strand of NC_091300.1, from coordinate 35,122,077 downwards.
CTCTTGTCTTACTGCTGTCACCATGTCATAGAACTCCAGTAGGTTTGTGACACAGGATTTCCCGTCCCTGAAACCATGCTGGCTGCTGTTGATGAGATCATTCCTTTCTAGGTGTTCCACCACTCTTCTCCTGATAATCTTCTCCATGATTTTGCATACTATACATGTCAGTGACACTGGTCTGTAGTTTAATGCTTCATGTCTGTCTCCTTTTTTAAAGATTGGGACTACATTTGCTGTCTTCCATGCCTCAGGCAATCTCCCTGTTTCGATAGATGTATTGAATATTGTTGTTAGGGGTACACATAGTGCCTCTGCTCCCTCTCTCAATACCCATGGGGAGATGTTATCTGGCCCCATTGCCTTTGAGGTATCTAGCTCACTCAGAAGCCTCTTCACTTCTTCCTCGGTTGTGTGCACTGTGTCCAGCACTTGGTGGTGTGCCCCACCTCTCCGTCTTTCTGGAGTCCCTTCTGTCTCCTCTGTGAACACTTCTTTGAATCTCTTGTTGAGTTCTTCACATACTTCACGGTCATTTCCTGTTGTCTCTCCTCCTTCCTTCCTTAGCCTGATTACCTGGTCCTTGACTGTTGTTTTCCTCCTGATGTGGCTGTACAACAGTTTCGGGTCAGATTTGGCTTTCGCTGCTATGTCATTTTCATATTGTCTTTGGGCCTCCCTTCTTATCTGTGCATATTCGTTTCTGGCTCTACGACTGTTCTCCTTATTCTCCTGGGTCCTTTGCCTTCTATATTTCTTCCATTCCCTAGCACACTTGGTTTTTGCCTCCCTGCACCTTTGGGTAAACCATGGGCTCATCCTGGCTTTTTCATTACTCCTGTTACCCTTGGGTACAAACCTCTCCTCAGCCTCCTTGCATTTTGTTGCTACATATTCCATCATCTCATTAACTGGCTTCCCTGCCAGTTCTCTGTCCCACTGAACCCCGTTCAGGTAGTTCCTCATTCCTGTGTAGTCCCCTTTCTTGTAGTTTGGCTTCATTCGTCCTGGCCTTCCTGCTTCTCCCTCCACTTGTAGCTCTACTGTGTATTCGAAGCTTAAAACCACATGGTCACTGGCCCCAAGGGGTCTTTCATATGTGATGTCCTCGATATCTGCACTACTGAAGGTGAATACTAAGTCCAGCCTTGCTGGTTCATCCTCTCCTCTCTCTCTTGTAGTGTCCCTTACGTGTTGGTACATGAAGTTCTCCAGTACCACCTCCATCATCTTAGCCCTCCATGTATCTTGGCCCCCATGTGGGTCCAAGTTCTCCCAATCGATCTCCTTGTGGTTAAAGTCACCCATGATCAGGAGCTTTGCCCTGCATGCATGAGCTCTTCTGGCCACTCTAGCCAGTGTGTCAACCATCGCTCTATTGCTCTCGTCGTACTCTTGCCTTGGCCTCCTGCTGTTCTGTGGTGGGTTATACATC
>NC_091300.1:35103142-35115642 GCF_038502225.1 Cherax quadricarinatus | reverse complement strand
GTTATCATGTCTCCCCTAACCCTCCTGTCTTCAGTGTCGTCAAGTTGATTTCCCTTAACCTTTCTTCGCAGGGCATTCCCCTTAGCTCTGGAACTAGTCTCTTTGCAGACCTTTGCACTTTCTCTAATTTCTTGACGTGCTTGACCAGGTGTGGGTTCCAAACTGGTGCTGCATACTCGAGTATGGGTCTAACGTTCTCGGTGTACACAGTCATGAACGATTCCATATGGTGCAGCATTTATCTGGTTGATGTGCGCCTCAGGAGATGTGCTCAGTATTATACTCACCCCTCCAGGTAACCCCAAGATCCTTTTCCTTGAGTGAGGTTTGCAGTCTTTGGCCATATAGCCTATACTCTGTCTGCGGTCTTCTTTGCCCTTCCCCGATTTTCATGACTTTGCATTTGGCAGGGTTAAATTTAAGGAGCCAGTTGCTAGACCAGGCTTGCAACCGGTCCAGGTCTCTTTGTTGACCTGCCTGATCCTCATCTCATTTAATTCTCCTTAATTTCACATCATCTGCAAACAGGGACATTTCTAAGTCTATCCCTTCCATCATGTCATTCACAAATACCAAAAACACTAGTCCCAGGACTGACCCCTGTGGAACCCCGCTCGTCACAGGCGCCCACTCTGACACCTTGTCAAGTACCATGACTCGTTGTTGCCTCCCTTTCAGGTACTCCCTGATCCACTGCAGTGCCTTTCCTGTTATGCACGCCTGGTCCTCCAACTTTTGTGCTCTCTTGTGAGGGACTGTGTCAAAAGCCTTCTTGCAGTCCAAGAAAATGCTATCTACCCAACCCTCTCTCTCATGTCTTACTTCCGTTACCTCGTCGTAAAACCCCAGTAGGTTTGTTCCTTCCCTGAATCCGTGATGGTTGTCGTTTATAAGCTTGTTCTGTTCTAGGTGCTCCACCACTCTCCTTCTGATAATCTTCATGACTTTGCATACTTTACACGGCAGTGACACTGGTCTGTAGTTTAGTGCCTTGTACCTATCTCCTTTCTTTAAAAATGGGGATTACATTTGCCATCTTTCATACCTCAGGTAATTGCCCAGATTCAATGGATGTGTTGAAAATTGTTGTTAGTGGCACACACACAGCATCTCTGCTCACTCTCTAAGGACCCACAGAGAGATGTCCGGTCCCACCACCTTTGAGGTAACAAGTTCACTTAACAGTTTCTTCACCTCCTCGGTTATATGCATTTCATCCAGCACTTGTTTGTATATCCATTGTTGGTGTACCCCCCTGTTTTGACTTCCTGTAGTCTTTCCTGTCTCCACTGTAAATATTTCCTTAAATCTCATGTTGAGCTCCTCGCATACTTCGTCGTTTCTTGTGAGCTCCCCACCTTTCTTCCTTTGCCTGATTACCTGGTCCTCAACTGTTGTCTTCCTCCTGATGTGGCTATACAACAGCTTTGGGTCAGACTTGATTTTTGATGCAATGTCGTTTTCGTACTGCAGCTGGGCCTACCTCCTTATCTGCGCATACTCGCATACTCGTTTCTGTTTTTTCGACTAACCTCTTTATTTTCCTGGGTTCTTTGTCTTCTGCACTTTTTCCATTCTCTAGCGCACTTAGTTTTTGCCTCCCTGCACCTTTGGGTGAACTAAAGGCTCGTTCTGGCCATCCCATTAGTTCTGTTGCTCTTGGGAACAAACCTCTCCTCTGCCTCCTTGCATTTTGTTGTCACGTAGTCAATCATTTCGTTTACTGATTTTTCTACCAATTCTCTTTCCCACTGAACCTCTTTCAGAAAGTTCCTCATGCCTGTGTAGTCCCCCCTTTTGTAGATTGGCTTTTCCTATCCTACTCTTGTTACCCTTTCCAACTGTAACTCTAATATGCATTCAAAGCTCAGAACCATGTGATCACTAGCTCCGAGGGGCCATTCATATATGATGCCCTCTATGTCCAAGCTACTCAAGGCGAAACAGAGGTCCAGTCTTGCTGGTTCATCCTCCCATCTCTCTCTGGTAGTGTCCTTAACATGTTGATGCAAAAGGTTTCCCAGTACCATATCCGTCATCTTGGCTCTCCATGTTTGTTTCTGTGTTTGCTTGTGTGTGTGTGTGTGTGCACGCGCGCAGTGTGTGTGTGCGTGTGTGTGTGTGTGTGTGTGTGTGTGCATGCGTCCATGTGTGTGTGTGTGTGTGTGTGTGTGTGTGTGTGTGTGTGTGTGTGTGTGTGTGTGTGTGTGTGTGTGTGTGTGCATGTGTGTGTGTGTGTGTGTGTGTGTGTGTGTGTGTGTGTGTGTGTGTGTGTGTGTGTGTGTGTGTGTGTGTGTGTGTGTGTGTGTGTGTGTGTGTGTGTGTTAGCGTGTGTACCAGGGTAGATATACACACCTGTGTAAGCCAAGGTAAGCAGAGCGGAACCCGTGTAGTGTCATTTCCGGGCGACGGGATAATTTTGGCATCTCAGTCCGGGCTCCACGTGTCCCCATCTCCCTGGCACTGCCTACACCTGTCTCGACACCTGTCGGTACTTTCCGCTATACCCTACACCTGTCGATACATCTCTTTCTCTACACCTTCATTACACCCCGCCACACCCTACACCTATCAATACACCCCGCCACACCCTACATCTCTCTCTACACCTTGCCACTCATTACACTCCGCCACACCCTACACCTCCTGTCAATACATCCCGCCACACCCTACATCTCTCTCTACACCCTGCCACTCCCTACACCTGTCTGTACACTCCGCCACACCCTACACAAAGAGAAGCCTTCAACACTTCTTTCTGGGAGCGACTTAGTCCTCAGTTGATGTCAAATGCACTGCCGAATTGAACTCTGAAGGACAGTCACTGTGAGTATATTTGTGACGAGGAGTCACTCTTGGCCAAGGTTAGAATGGATTACCTCACTACCTGTGCTTTAATTCCCTTCGCTCGAGTCTTTGATTGTCAGGAACAATATTTACCTTTGAACTTCCCTGGCAGACAAACCATCTTCCTAAGACAGAATTGAGTTTTTACTACAGTTTAAGACTGTGGCATCAGCGAGGCTTTCACTTAGCCAAACGTTGGTTTTGAGATTTACGAGTTAAAACTCCGTCATTCCGTAGTTCCCGGTTTTCTAATCCGTCTTCAGATGAGGGAAACTCACAATGTGAGAGGAATATGACAGGGAAACATAGCTAGCCTTGACTCGCCAAACGTAATAACACGATTATAAACAACTCGCAAAACAGACAGGATTCAAACTCAATGCAAGCCAGTCCTAAAACTAGAGGGTCAGTGCTCCAACTACGACACTATACTGGCCTAATTTGATTCGTCCATCTAGGCGTATTGCTATACGCTAAAAAGATCAGACCAAGTCACGCTGTGACCACAAATACAGGTTTATACAGACAAATATCACACAACCATGGCTGTGGCATGGTGTAGTGATTAAAGCATTGATCTGCTAGTTTTAGGACTGATTTTTCACGAGTTCGAATCCTGTCCGTTTCTTGAGTTGATAGCTAAGCTTGTACTACAACTATCATATAGAGTAGTAAGACAGTGCTGCTGCGCCCAATTATGTTTAAAACACTCCAACTTTACGATTTCTTTTTATGAACTTGTGATATTTATTAATGGTCCGGGGATCATCTTCCCCGTGGCACGGTCTCCGACCGTGTCGCAGTCTGAAAAGTTTGCAAGTGTTACTCGTCTTCCCTATTCATGAATAGAAAAAAAAAAAGACCAGCAGTTCCATCACAGTGCAAAACGTTTAAAAGGATGTTACTACCACCATGAATGGTCACTGTCAGCCAACTTAGTCCTAACCTAAAACAACGTATGCAGAAGAAATGAGGTCAGCATCATGTATCTAAAAACTAACGTTCAACCTTAGGAGGACAGGTTGCGACAGAGCACCCCAACATTTACTCAGACTATTAAAAACTGTCCTTTGATTTATATCACATGGCAACATCATTTCAATTAATTTTATTAAACATGTCAAGTAACATGTCATAACATATCTAAATTGACAAAATGCCCCATTATTAAGCATACAAGTCAACACATGTTATTTACTTAACAAAAAATTTACATTTTTTACAAGACAATATAATTTATTTAATAAATGACCTTTGACGTACTCACCATGACACACATGACATGTTCCCTGTACTCGCCATTATACCCTGATATGAATTCCAGTAAATTATACCCTATCCGACGTGTACAACATGCATACACCCTTTCATGTACATATGATTACTGTAAGCATAACAAGGTGAATTCGAGTGTGGCAACGAGTTTACTTTAACGTCCCACATCATAAAAATCTTTGAAAGAGTACTAAGAAGCAGGATTGCAAACCACCTGGATTCCCAAAATCTGCACAATCCAGGGCAACATGGGTTCAGGGCAGGTCGCTCCTGCCTCTCACAACTACTGGATCACTATGATATGGCCTTGGATGCACTGGAAGGAAATCAGAATGCAGATGTAATATACACAGACTTTGCAAAAGCATTTGACAAGTGCGATCATGGCGTAAAAGCGCACAAAATACGTGCTAAAGGAATAACTGGCAACGTGGAGAGATGGATCTTCAACTTCCTAACCAATTGAACACAAAGAGTAGTGGTTAACAGTTAAATCGGAGGCCGCCATAGTGAACAGCTCTGTTCCACAAGGCACAGTACTCGCCCGCATCCTGTTCCTCATCCTCATATCAGACATAGACAGGGATGTAACCCACAGCACCGTATCATCCTTTGCAGATGATACTAGGATCTGCATGAGGCTATCATCTATTGAGGACACGGTTAACCTCCAAGAAGATATAAACCAAGTTTTCCAATGGGCAACGAAAAACAATATGATGTTCAATGAGGACAAATGCCAACTACTCCGTTATGGAAAACTGGAGGAGATAATAATTAAAACAGAGTATACTGCAAACTCTGGCCATACAATAGAACGGAAAAATAATGTAAGGGACCTGGGAGTAGTAATGTCTGAGGATCTCACTTTCAAGGATCACAACAATGCCACGATCACAAGTGCAACGAAAATGATAGGATGGATAATGAGAACGTTCAAAACGAGAGATGCCAAGCCAATGATGATCCTTTTCAAATCACTTGTTCTCTCTAGGCTGGAATACTGCTGTACATTAACATCTCCGTTCAAAGCAGGTGAAACTGCAGATCTAAGGAGTGTACAGAGAACTTTTACTGCACGTATAAGTTCTGTCAAGCATCCTAACTACTGCGAACGCTTGGAAGCACTTGACTTTTACTCGCTGGAACGCAGGAGAGAGAGATATATATCATAATCTACACTTGGAAAATCCTAGAAAGAATGGTCCCGAATCCGCACACAGAAAGCACTCCCTACGAAAGTAAAAGATTGGGTAGGTGATGCAAAATACCCCCAATTAAAAGTAGGGGCGCCATTGGTACACTAAGAGAAAACACCATAAGTGTCCGGGGCCCAAGACTGTTCACCAGCCTCCCACCAAGCATAAGGGGAATTGTGTACGAATGGTATATAATACCGACAAGATGAGAGTAAGACACATGTGCAACATCTGGGTATCTTTATACAATAAAGATACCCAGATGTTGCACATGTGTCTTACTCTCATCTTGTCGGTATTATATACCATTCGTACACAACTTGTCAGACACTGCAACATCATGGAATCTTAATTCTGAGGACATGTACATAACCTTCACAACTACAACAACTACTACTACAACTAACCCATCTCTTTGGGAAGGACCTACTTCCACTGGGGAATCCCGCCCACCAGTGAATTTGCCCTCGTCTGCTTCACCTGACGTTACTATATAAGCGCCAGGATTCTTTCTTCTGCTTCAGAATCTCCACGCCTATGGTGCTGTTCGCACCTACTCCTAGGTTGAGGGACTGATTACCTCATCTTCTGTACATAGTTCTACTGTCTTCAAGTTATGTCCTGGAATTTGTATTGATAAAGCCACTGGATGGCGAAACGTCTACAATAAAGATAATATACAATAAAGATACCCAGATGTTGCACATGTGTCTTACTCTCATAAGGGGAATTACCAATAAACCCCTGGCTGCCTTCAAGAAAAAGCTGGACAAATACCTAAAGTCAGTGCCGGATCAGCCGGGCTGTGGTTCGTACGTTGGACTGCGTGCGGCCAGCAGTAACAGCCTGGTTGATCAGGCCCTGATCCACCGTGAGGCCTGGTCGTGGACCGGGCCGCGAGGACGTTGATCCTCGGAATAACCTCCAGGTAGACTCCAGGTAAACTAACTCAAACAAACCGTACATTTTGTATATTCTACTCATTAACATTAAGCGTAAGCATAAAGCACTGCTACACTGCCTGAGTGTTCCCCAACGTCCTCGATACCCTGGCTAGTAACTTGTCTCTCAACCACTATACTCTCCTCTCTCACCAGCTGCTAATATAATTCTACAGTTAGGTTTTCAGTGGTGACTATATTATGGACTTTCTACACGAGATAACTATACAGCTATACCGTAAGGAAAGGTTAGCCAAAATAGTGAGCAGGAGATAATGACTGTAGGAAAAATATCATCCGATATACTTTTACCTTTGATAAGTTTCGAGTTTTTTTCTACTTCTGGGACCCGGCCTTGGGCAAGGCTCATCTGGTGTTTGCATGGTCACCAGAATTTTGGTCCTCTAACCCACATATCCATCACAGCCTGGTTAATCTGGAACCTGGTGGAGATACTTGTCCAGTTTCCTCTTGAAGATCTCTACACTTGTCTCAGCAGTGTTTCTGATATCTTCTGGTAAGATGTTGAATAGTTTGGGGCCCCGGATGCTGATACAGTGTTCTATTACAATTCCCACGAAGTCATTGCTTTTTACTGGGTTTATTTTGCACTTCCTCCCATGTCTCTCACTCCAGTATGTTATAGAAGTGTGTGAAGATTTGGGACAAGGTCTTCTAAGTACTTTCTAGATATATATATATATATATATATATATATATATATATATATATATATATATATATATATATATATATATATATCTCCTCCGTTTCATTTAGTACATATTTAGGTCTTAAAGGTGTTCCCAATAATTTAAATGCTTTATTGACTTTGTAGCTGTTCTACCTCTGATATCTTTCCTGCCCTGAACGGGGTCGTCAATACTGAATATTCCAAACAAGAGGGAAACCAGGTCGTCAATACTGAATATTCCAAACAAGAGGGAAACCAAACTATTCGAGACGTGTCACCACTGGCACTATTCCCCCTGTTATAAAAGTTCTCATGATCCACCCCGTCATCTTCCTGGCTGTCGTGACATTTGTCTTGTGTTATTTGAAAGAAAAATCAGCCGACATAATTACTCTCAGGTCTTTCACGTTTTTCCTTCGTTCCATCTGATGATCCTCTTGAGCTTTGTATACAGTGTTCCTTTTGACTTCATTTTTTCCATACCTAAGTCGCTGTAATTTATCACCATTAAACGTCATGAAGTTTTCATTCATCACTGGAAAATACTGCTTGTAACTTCCTGTAGTTTTTCAGTGTTTACTACCGAGGTGACTTTCGTGCTTATTTTAGCGGTATCTGCAAATTATGATACAAAACTGACGGGTGATTTTATCCATGTTATGAGTATACGAAACAGCAGATGGGCCATGACAGTGCCTTGTGGGTACTGAGCTTTAGACCTCACTGATGCTGGATTTTCTGTTTATTACTGCTCTCTTTGTTCTGTGACAAACTTGAAAATCCATCTGCCTACCTTTTCCGTTATGCCTATGGCCCTCATTTAATGTGCAATCACCCCATCATCCCGTCTCTCAAACGCCTTTGCAAAATCCATGTACATCACATCAGCGTTTTGGTTTTCTTCCTACTCCTCCGTCATTCAGTCATAGTGGTATAGGAGTTATGACAAACATGATCTTCCGCATCTAAAACAGTGCTGGTTTTGGATATGCAGACTGCTGTTCCATAAAGTTTATAATTCAAAGACATGATGAGAGACTAACGTCTCTCATGTCTTCGAATCATGTCTCATCATGTCTCTAATTTTTGGCTAGCGCTCTACTACCTCCCTTATGCAAAGCTGAGTCTGTATTATTTAAGGCTTCAGGTACTTCTCCTAGATCTAACCTCTTTCTCCAAAATATACTGATTGCTCGTACTAGTGGTGCTCTGATTTTTTTTATAAGGACTTCCAAGAATCTGGTCCAGGTGCTGAGTAAGTGGACAGGTTTTCTATTTCATTTCCTAAATTTATGGGATTAGTATTAATGTCAGTTAAGTTGGTTTGCGCGACCTTCAGATGGAATGTAAAAAGTTTCTGCATTCTCCACAATTTGATGAGTTTCGAGAGTCTTTTTACTGCCGGAGCCCGGCCATGGGCCAGGCTCGTCTGGTGCTATACTGGCCAACCAGGTTGTTACTGCTGGAGGCCCACAGCCCCACATGTCCATCACAGCCTGGTTGATCTGGCACCTGGTGGAGATACTTGTCCAGTATCTTCACCAGGTGCCAGATCAATTAGGCTGTGAACAAGTGGGGTTTCAGGCCACTAATAACAACAGTGTGTTTTACCAGGCTAACACCAGACGAGGCTGGCCCATGGCCGAGCTCCGGGAGTAGAAACTCTCGAAACTCGTCAAAGGTATCAAAGCTATATCAACGGGTGAAGACTGGTGAACACTGACTTGTATTCCTTATTCATCGTCAGTATATGAACCTCCTGTTGTTAATGGTACAATTGTACAGGTAGTTCTTAACTTAGATTTTTCATATGTATAGAAATATTTGGAATTTCTTGCAATATCCTGGATGGTTGTTTATTTCCTTTGTGCTTCTGTTTAATAGAAAGACTCAAGGTTTTGCTCTATCTCGGTGATCTCTCGGCTAAGATTATCTTTCCTTCGTTGTGACAATCATGTTGAGCAATTCGGCAACCCTTTTTCTTCTTCCGTTCAATCTTCCACGCTCTTTCTATATCGTTATTCTCCCACTTTCTCGATGTTCATGTCATGAGTGGAAGAAAAGCAATTCAGCCTCATTTAAAATGCTTTTGCACATCATTAAGAAGATTCGGGAAACAGGGACTTACTTGCCTGCTGAACAGCTAATATTTCCATTCACCCACATTACGTAAGTTAGTCTTATTCACCCGCCCAACACTCACAATGCTAACTGAACCCATCCACCACATTTACAATACCACCCGCAACCACCCAAAATATTCATAATACCACCTGCACCAACCTGTTACATCCAAAATACCATTTGACCCACCTATCGCATCCACAATACCGCATGCACCCGCCTATCGCAACTACAATGCCATTTGCACGCATCCATCACATCCACAATACCACATGCACCCACCTATCGCATCCACAATACCATGTGCACGCATCTATCACATCCACAATACCACGTGCACCCACCTATCATATCCACAATATCACCTACACCCACCTATTACATCCACAATACCACGTGCACCCACCTATCATATCCACAATACCACGTGCACCCACCTATCACATCCACAATACCACCTGCACCCACCCACATCAACAACACACCTGCCTGCACAAACTTTGCCCTAGGCACATCTAATGAATGTGCGCATTTCCACCTATGTGTAAACTAAGACTCGAGGTTATCTGGGGGTGATGGGTCGTCCCAGCCCCACTTACGTCATGCTGTATGCCATGTAATGTCAAACTGACGTAAGAGGAGATGTCTCTGTCTCTCTGTCTGTCTGTCTGTCTGTCTCTCTCTCTCTCTCATAAATAGGCAAGTACGAATCACTGAGGAACACACACACACACACACTGCAGGAATAAACAACTAATGCTTCCTTGTCAATAAACAACTATTCGAAATTGAGGACAGTCGTGAAATGAATTAGAAGAGAGGTGAAAAAATGGGGTCGTGAGGAAGTAAATAATTTATGCAACTAATTCAAGCAAACCATTCAGCTAAATGGAAGCTTAACAAAAATAAAACATTGGAATAGTACAAACAGTGATCAACGAGCTCAATAGAGGGGAAGATGAATGTAAGAATGATGCGTGTAATGAAGTAAGATGATCTTACATTCAAAACAACAGTGGTGTTAGGCGCGTAACTCTAAACTGGTTTCCAGAGGGGTTTTCTACCCTCACAGCTCATCTTGGGACAGGCTGCCCTGTTTATTGTGGGCCAGCGACATGCTGGCCCACACAGTCAGCACAGCTTGGTTGATCTGGCACTTCGCATAGGTTGTGGATAGAGTTTCCTCTTAAGACTTCTATACTTGTTCCTACACAACCAATCATCTTAAGAAAGAGTCGTAATTACGACTGTTTATAAACAGTGAATATGTCACTGATGGGGAGAATTTCATCAGGGAAATTAATTACTTAGATTTTTTCCTACATCATATTCAGCAAATGTCTTTACTCATCTTACCTAGGTTAGGCTGGGTAAGGTTTGGTTCAGCTAGGCTGTCGTCTATCAATAAAAAATAATTAAATTATAACCTACCACAACGGCAAAAATGAAATATAAGATAGAGACATCAAGTTCTGAAGCAGGATCAGGGAACTGGGGATACACTCCATATTCTAGAAAATACTAATATAATCACTGTTTAAGGCTAGTTAACAATCACTCTTTTGACAGTGTCAGACACAGTGAAATACTGTTATAAGGAAGGGCTGTCCAGCAATATTTCTGATATCTTTGGTAGTAGTTTGTGTAGTTTTGGATTATGAAATGTTGATACTGTTCTCTTATTGTTGCCTCGGCGCCCCTTCTTTTCAAATCTTTCAATCCATTAAGTTATGATAGTGTGCTGATTTGAGACCTGACCCTCAGATACTTTCCATGGAAATTATATATAATGAAAAAATATCACAGTGAAATGAGCGTTTTGATCTTCTGAACATATGTAAGCACACGAATGCGCTCATCACGTTTTATTTTATTTCACTGTGGTATTGTTTTATATTTGCAGTCACCCGTTTTGTGATACATATATACATATATATATATATACATATATATATATATATACATATATATACATACATATATACATATATATATATATATATATACATATATATACATACATATATATATATATATATATATACATATATATACATACATATATACATATATATATATATATACATATATATACATATTATATATATATACATATATATACATACGTATATATATACATATATATATATATATATATGCAAAACAACCACTCTGAAAGAATAGAGAAATTCCAAGCGCTTTCGTGACTACTCACATTATCAAGGAACTATGAAAGTAAAGCATCCAAGAAAGCTATATAAGGGGTCCGGCCAGCACCTCACTATCAGATCCCACAACGTTTAAACACGTGATGCGCGGCGACCCAACTTGGATAGGTCCCTTGCACAACTCACCCCCAAGCTATTCTACCCAAGAAAATTTAAAAATTATTATTTGTCCAGTGTATTATTAAATTCTTCCCAAATTCTATTAATTATAAATGGATCTAATTTATATAAACCAAAGGAAATATTCATATTATTGTCAAAACTGCTTTTTATGAAACAAGATTCAATTATATTCCTGTCGACCATGGACTTGCTTGATACTACTTTCTCAACTTTTTGAAAATCAATTGGATGGTTAAAATCTCTTACATGAATAAATAGAGCATTGGAATCTTGTCCAGTTCTAATGCTATATTTATGTTGTTTTAATCTTAGTTCGAGATTTTTACCAGTTTGACCGTAATAAACGTTATCGCAAATTTTACAAGGAATCTTATAGACACATCCATCAGCATTTTGGGGGGAATTCTTTATCAAAAGTTTTTTCACTGTATCAAGATTTTTGAATACAACTTTAATATTACAAATCTTAAGAAGAGAAGGCATATCAACCAAGTTTTCATGGTAAGGGAGAACCAACATATTTTTAGTTGAATAAGGCTGGTTGTCCCTTTTTGGATTATAAAAAGTGTTTCTAGCAACTTTAAAAGATTTATCAATTACATTTCTTGGGTATTTTAAATCATTACCTATTTCATAAATTTTGGATATTTCCTCATCTATGAACTCAGGACTACAAATTCGTAAAGCTCTCAAAAACATTGATGAGAAAACAGACAGTTTGACTCTATCTTGATGCAAGGAATAATAGTGGACATAGGAACAGTTATTTGTAGGTTTTCTGTAAATTTTAAATTTGAATTCATTATTACCCTTAATAATTAAAACATCTAGAAAAGGCAATGAGTTATTTTCTTCAAACTCAACAGTAAAGTTTATAGAATGGGCTAAGCTATTTAATTTTCCAAGGAAATGGTGTATGTCTACCTTTTTGGGCATAAGACACAAAATATCATCAACATATCTGAATCATTTAGCTCTATTAGGGAGGATTGTGTTAAGCAACTTTGTTTCAAAAAATTCCATGTATAGGTTACTAAGAACAGGTGAAAGAGGATTTCCCATTGCCATA
>NC_091300.1:35004395-35103042 GCF_038502225.1 Cherax quadricarinatus | reverse complement strand
AGTACCCAGCAATCCCTCCCTCAGTACCCAGCAACACCTTCCCTGGTACCTCGTTGTTGCTTTTCTCAACACTAATCTTCGTCTCATTATCCATCTCCCACACTGCTAACTCCAACCTTGCTTCTTTCTTTCCCACCTGAGCTTCCCGTGGTAGTTCATCAGAGCCAAGGTCAAACCCAATCACTGTTTTGTGGTGTCGCTTGAGCGGCTAGTTTGTGCACTTCATGCTCATCCTGCGAGCGTCAGTGCATATAGTGTACATATAGCTAATGTACACAATACAATATTATGTACATGCGGACACAACTTATGTATCTTATTAACTACTAAATAATTCGTCATTATTTGGTTGTAGTCCCTTCAGAAACAGTTCACTCATCTAGGTGAGGCAAAAAAATGGATCCAGTCTCAAGCTTCCAGTGTTTTGCCATATCCTGTGGAGCTTGCATTTAAGTATCTCTGAAAAGTTGTATGTTCGGACACTATGATGTAATACACCAGCGTATGGCCCTGCCTCTGTCCACACACTTTACATTTTATGTCACTGGCATCTCTATACAAACCATAGCAGTAACATCTCGCAATCTACTGACCAGTTACTTTCTCCATAAAAATGCTTAACTTAACACATTTAATTAAGATGGGCAACTGATCTACGATTTCCTACTTGATCTGTTCTTTCTTCAAACTCATTTGGTAGTTCTTTTCTGATTTTTTTTAAACTCCTATTTGAAAAAAAAATATATATATATATTCGACATTCTCTTTATTTAGTGCTTATTAAACCGAGTTAATGCTCATTTAGCTAAGTTATCAGTTTTGTCATTCGCCTGGAGGTCTCTCTGAGATGAAATCTACAAAAACCTAACTGTAATCCATTTCTTAATAATTTGTGTATATTTGTGCTTCGCTTCATACCCAAGCATACTGCATTCAGGCCTCAGACTATTTATTGCAAGTAATGAGGAAAGGTAGTTAATATTAAACTGTCTGAGGTCTTAGTTTTCACAAGCTTGAGAACAGGGACTATGGCAAACAGTTCATTAATTCTAATACACCTCTACATTATGGTACCATCAGGCTGGTTTACGGAAACAGCACTCCATCCCCTCGTCCCACTATTAGGATTAAGGGAGCTATCAGCGTTCATAGTTTGTAATATTTTTTTTTTTCTGCAGGTCGTATATTTGTTCCAGAGCACTGAGTTTCGAAAGAAATCGAAGAGGACTGTGCATGATTACATTCCTAGGAGGGTAGGTGGGCATGGTGATACCAAAAGCCAGGGTGACCGGGAATGATGGCGTTTCCTAGCATGATAAAACTCACGAAGTCCAAATATTTCATGAGTGTGGTTCTTATCTGAATCCATCTTAATTCACTTACCCCATGAATTGTATGCTTTAGTAATTCTCTAAAAACAACAATGTGACGATCAACCAGCAGTAGCGTCAGTCTCATTAAGATACTGATTTCACGAATTTTATCAGAAACACTAGATATGCCTAATTCTTTCCTCATAATAAGTATTTTTATGGTTATAGGACAGCCAAGAACAATTCTTATGGCTTCATTTTGTTTTCTTCAAGTCTTTCATTGATTTTCTGTTGCAGGACTAAATGTGGTACTTTCCTTGAAACTTACTTTCCGGTTTCCGTGTATTCCTTGCTGCTTTCCGCAACAGTAACCTTCGTCTTATTACGCAACTCCAATTACTACCTCTCTCCTTCCTTCCTTCTTTCCCACCTACCTGAGTCGCCCCGTGGTGGCTCATCAGCCCCAAGGTCAACCCCCACTCAGTGCGTCCGTGTTTTAATCCCATGTGTGCAAACACACTGCACCAACTTCCTCAATCTTTACACAAACACACACACAAACCTGTTAATAGGTTGGTAGACAGCAATCATTCAGCCATATAACTGTGAAACGGAAGCCTGATAAACTTTCTGCACTCTGGCAGACTGCTGGTCTGCTGAATGACAGGTAAATGCCACAATTTACAATGTGATGTGCCAAGCAGGTGGCGGTTATACCCAGTCCGTTGCAGATGTATCAAGTACAGGAAAAACACATATCAGATGGAGGATAAGTATATCCAGTTCAAAACGAGTATGACCACCTGACCACAAAGAGAACGAGGAGGCTAGAACTCACTGAGTAGTGGTGACGCTGATATGAAAATCCGGAGTTTTTTTTTTTAATTATAACAAAACTGTACATATGAGTAATGTGCTGTTAAACGATTATGACAGTAAGCGAGAACAAAACCCAGCTATGATTGGCTGTCATATTTCATCACACAGGATGGGTTTCTTAGTGCAGTCTTTCAGTTTGAGCTGGGAGAGTTCAGTAGGGTAATGAAGATATCAACAGCTATTGGAGGTTTAAATTCTTCGTTGCGGTAGAGCTGGAGTTACTAGTACTCGGGAATTACCATCTCTCAGGACGTCCTATCCCATACACAGGAGAAATTATTTTTTTCTTAAGATATCTCCATGATGTTGGTGGTGAGGGGTGGGGGACAGATGGAGAGGGAAAGAGAGGGAGAGACAGGGAGGGAGACATGGAGGGAAGAAAGAGAGAAAAAAGACGAGGGGAGTTGAGAAAAGGTGAAATGTTGGTGTTGGAAAAAAAAGTAGGTGGTGAAAAAGAAGTGGAGGTAATAGAGAAGAGGCGGAGACGGAGGTGATGGAGAAGAGGATGAGATGGAGGTGATGGAGAAGAGGATGAGATGGAGGTGATGGAGAAGAGGATGAGATGGAGGTGATGGAGAGGAGGGTGAGACAGAAGTGATGGAGAAGAGGAAAGATTTTTAACAATATTAGGTAGACATGCATTATGCGGCTACTTCACTTTATATTTTACAGTGGATAAAGAAAATCAGTGGTGGAAGAGGAGGGCAGAAAGGGAAGTGAGGGTGAACAGAGGGACGAAGAGGAACAGAAGACAGGAGGAAAAGGCGATGACGGTAGAAGAGGAGGAGGGGCAAGAGGAAGAGGAAAGAAGATGGTGATGTCAGCGTCCTTGGCAGCCATGATAATGATGGTCAGACTCACACAAATACTCCACTTGTGCCCTCCAGCACCTCTCTACCTCCACTGTCAACACCAGCACCTCTCTCTACCTCCACTGTCAACACCTGCACCTCTCTCTACCTCCACTGTCAACACCTGCACCTCTCTCTACCTCCACTGTCAACACCTGCACCTCTCTCTACCTCCACTGTCAACAGCTGCACCTCTCTCTACCTTCACTGTCAACACCTGCACCTCTCTCTACCTCCACTGTCAACACCAGCACCTCTCTACCTCCACTGTCAACATCTGCACCTCTCTCTACCTCCACTGTCAACACCTGCACCTCTCTCTACCTTCACTGTCAACACCTGCACCTCTCTCTACCTCCACTGTCAACAGCTGCACCTCTCTCTACCTTCACTGTCAACACCTGCACCTCTCTCTACCTCCAGTCAACACCTGCACCTCTCTCTACCTTCACTGTCAACACCTGCACCTCTCTCTACCTTCACTGTCAACACCTGCACCTCTCTCTACCTTCACTATCAACACCTGCACCTCTCTCTACCTTCACTGTCAACACCTGTACCTCTCTCTACCTCCACTGTCAACACCTGCACCTCTCTCTACCTCCACTGTCAACACCTGCACCTCTCTCTACCTTCACTGTCAACACCTGCACCTCTCTCTACCTTCACTATCAACACCTGCACCTCTCTCTACCTTCACTATCAACACCTGTACCTCTCTCTACCTCCACTGTCAACACCTGCACCTCTCTCTACCTTCACTGTCAACACCTGCACCTCTCTCTACCTTCACTATCAACACCTGCACCTCTCTCTACCTTCACTGTCAACACCTGCACCTCTCTCTACCTTCACTATCAACACCTGCACCTCTCTCTACCTTCACTATCAACACCTGCACCTCTCTCTACCTTCACTGTCAACAGCTGCACCTCTCTCTACCTTCACTGTCAACACCTGCACCTCTCTCTACCTTCACTATCAACACCTGCACCTCTCTCTACCTTCACTGTCAACACCTGCACCTCTCTCTACCTTCACTATCAACACCTGCACCTCTCTCTACCTTCACTATCAACACCTGCACCTCTCTCTACCTTCACTGTCAACAGTTGCACCTCTCTCTACCTTCACTGTCAACACCTGCACCTCTCTCTACCTTCACTATCAACACCTGCACCTCTCTCTACCTTCACTATCAACACCTGCACCTCTCTCTACCTTCACTGTCAACACCTGCACCTCTCTCTACCTTCACTATCAACACCTGCACCTCTCTCTACCTTCACTGTCAACAGCTGCAGCTCTCTCTACCTTCACTGTCAACACCTGCACCTCTCTCTACCTTCACTATCAACAGCTGCACCTCTCTCTACCTTCACTGTCAACAGCTGCACCTCTCTCTACCTTCACTGTCAACAGCTGCACCTCTCTACCTTCACTGTCAACAGCTGCACCTCTCTCTACCTTCACTGTCAACACCTGCACCTCTCTCTACCTTCACTATCAACACCTGCACTTCTCTCTACCTTCACTGTCAACACCTGCACCTCTCTCTACCTTCACTATCAACACCTGCACCTCTCTCTACCTTCACTGTCAACAGCTGCACCTCTCTCTACCTTCACTGTCAACACCTGCACCTCTCTCTACCTTCACTATCAACAGCTGCACCTCTCTCTACCTTCACTGTCAACAGCTGCACCTCTCTCTACCTTCACTGTCAACAGCTGCACCTCTCTCTACCTTCACTGTCAACAGCTGCACCTCTCTCTACCTTCACTGTCAACAGCTGCACCTCTCTCTACCTTCACTGTCAACACCTGCACCTCTCTCTACCTTCACTATCAACACGTGCACTTCTCTCTACCTTCACTGTCAACACCTGCACCTCTCTCTACCTTCACTATCAACACCTGCACCTCTCTCTACCTTCACTGTCAACAGTTGCACCTCTACCTTCACTGTCAACAGCTGCACCTCTCTCTACCTCACCGCAGCAGCATCTTAACACACGTACCTCAAATTCATGCTTCAAGAACAGTGACAATAAAACTAAAGAAAAAATAGTAAAGCTAAGTACTGGAAAGCGTATCAATAAAACTAAAGTTCTTAGATTTTTAGATTTTGCCGCCGAAGCGGCTAATTTATTGTGTAGCCTACATGCATTCTGTGGACAGTCTGCTCTTTAGCGTGGAGTCTTGCTGAGTATTGACGGCTTGGTTTAGGAACAGGTCCAAAGATAATTTTTTTCCAGCATATAGCCAAAAAGCACTTGAATTACTGCGAACGCCTCAGAATTCTAAATATGTACTCGCTGCAGTAAAGGAGAGATACGTAATAATATATAAGTGGGAAGTACTTGAGGACCTTGTCCCAAAATTGCCCACTATAACAACATACTGGAGTGTCATACAGCGCTGCAGGGCAGAAAATAATGCTGGGGCTATAAACAGCTAGGTGGAGAGGGGATCAGAGGTGAGGGGAGAAAAGGGCTGGAAGGGACGCTAAGGGCTGTGTGTCAAAGTTCGTATAGTAAAACAGTTGCTGACAATAAGTCAAAAAGTGATTGTAAGTCAAAGACAGGGCCGTCTGCAAGAAGGAAAGAAAAGGTAAGAGTGGTAGGGCGGCGGCGGCGTTGGAGGTAAATCCTACAAACTCGCTGGTAAACCGGGCAATCTACAAGAAAGTGAAGAACCAAAACAGGGACCCGACAAACCTCACAAAGAGGAATAGGGTGTCAGTCCATGAGACACCCATGAGTAAGGTGAGTATGGCCAATGCGGAGACGGGAGAGCGCAGTCTCCCGAATATGTCAACGGTGGTAAGAAGATGGCCACAAACCTAAAAGCGGGTTAAGAGTGTAATTTGTTATAGTGCATGCCCGACCGCCGTTGTTGTCAACAGCCGGGAAGACGGTCAAAGATGACTGGAAAATAATCTATGAAGGGAATACCTCTACAGGAAACTGGAAGCTCATGTCCTGGTGACCGCGCAGAAGAACCCACATGTTCATTGCCCTGCACATCAACGTGTCCAGGGACCCAGCCACACTGCGCAACCATAGTTACTGGAGTGGGAGATATGGGAAAATGAGTAAAATAAAATCTGTGAAAGGCAGGGGCGCAGTGGACACTGTAAGAGAACACTGCCTAAATATACGTAGTTCCAGACTTTTCTAACATCTTGCCAAAATATATCAGAAACACTAATAAAACAAGTACAGAAGTTTTCTAGAGGTTGTGACGGATACATATGCCACCAGCGTGCTGCCAGCAGCAATGGCCTGGTTGACCAGACAAGCCTGGCCCAAGACCAGACTGCCAAGTAGGAAAACTCTCGAAACCGGTCACAGGTATATCAGAGGTACGTAGGAACTAGGCCCTATAATAGAGAGAGCATAAAACGATAGTAATGAAACCAAGAGAGTAGAAAGAGGGGTAATATTAAAGTTTGCACTGAGTGTTCTCAGTCTCTCCTTGACCACTGGTTCCGTTAGAGACGCACCTGTTCACCCGTCAAGGATGCTGCCTAATTTATCTCCACGATTCCTCTCGGCAAAATACCCGAATGAAGCGGTTTTGGAGAACTTTTGCTGGTCCCTCTGTACTGAATTAAAACGCTATCACATCTTTATATATTTGTTTATTGTTGTTGTAGCTGATGTTGTCTTAGAGATATTTATACATTATTCACTGTAAATTTGCAGTCTCGCATTGACGAAGGAGGAGTACCGAGGGATAAGAGCACACACTGCCGCTCCTGGCAGTTTGAGTGATAGGGGTGCACACTGCTCCTCCCGAGCGTGTGACAGCACGCACCGCCGCTCCTGACAGTTTGAATGATAGGAGTGTACACTGCTGTTCCTGACAGTGTGACAGCACACATCGTCGCAGCTTACAATGTGACAGTAGCGTACACTACCGCTCTTTACAGTGTGACAGCAGCGCACACTGCTGCTCCTTATGGTGCGACAGTGGCACACTGCTGTTCCTTACAGTGTGACGCACTCCGCTGCTCCTGACAATTTAAGCGACAGGAGTGCACACTACCGCCTCTTACGGTGTGAAAGGAGTACACGCTGCCGTTTCTTACAATGTGTATGCCAAGTGCACACAATACCTCGCCTTACATTGTAAGTGATAGCAACACACAGTGCTGTTCCTCACAGTGTGAGTGATAGCAACACACACACACACACACACACACACACACAAAGCACCAAGATCACACACACATAAGGAATGCATCTTACACTGACAAACACCATAGTAATCTTCCAAGATATACACGACGAAATGATAAAATAAAAAAAAAAGCTGTTCACAACGCATGTTGGACCAAAAACTGGAAAATGCAACGGTAATGTGATGTTCGCACCTCATTATATATATATATATATATATATATATATATATATATATATATATATATATATATATATATATATATATATATATATATATATATAAAGAGAGAGAGAGAGAGAGAGAGAGAGAGAGAGAGAGAGAGAGAGAGAGAAACGTTAAACGTTAAAAGTGCTTCATTGACTAATAAGAGGAGACATAATATTCACATTTAAGAAAATATATAAAGAATCTTAGCACCATCAACTTGGATGCCAGACTTACATTGTAAACTATGAAATATGTGAAGATAAATGAAGGTAGGCGGTTGTGTGGGATTAAAGGAGCACTGGAATTACTTATCTGTACTCAGTACATGAATGAGATTACTCTCTTTCTCTCTCACGCGTAAGAAAAACAAACTGGCCGTCTGTGGGAGAAACATGAAGCATTCAGAGAACACTGCAAAGTGTTTCTTCACAGAGATGTTTAACACTGGATAAGAACCAAGAGGAAACATGTGCTACAACTAGTGGAAACAAAAAAAATAACATGACACATTTAACACCGACACTGAAACACCACGAGTATAGTTTTACTCCTGTTTCTAAAAATATGTAATTGCACAGGCGCGCGACCGACATCTGTTATTTATTTATTCAATTTTTAACCTTAAACACTTGCGAGTAAGTGTTAGCAGTGAAGAAGCGTGTGGTGTGTTCAGTGTACAATTACTGACTCTTGGGACGCTACTTCACTAAGCACTATATAACCTCACCTTCAAAACCTTGGCAGTTTAAAATATTTACAATAAAGCATTAGAACCACAAGTACCACACTAACACCACATTCAGGAGAATTTTGTATAAACCGTTCCTTATGTAGTGTTTTGCAATCACAATGACAAAATGGTATGGAGATTAGTCCCGGAACTGTGGAAGATGTATTCTGAGGAAACGCTCGAGCAACTGAACCACAACATTGGAAGAAAGAAGCACTAGGGACGATATGATTACGGCCTGACATATTCTCAACAGAAATGATGAGGTTGATATAAGCAGACTGAGCTACAGGTATGTTAAATACTTCTTTTGCCTCAGGCGAGAAAACGTATGGAATGAGATAGATGAGGAAGTGGTGAAGATAATTTACCAATAAAATTTCAAGATAAGATATGAAGCCCAAGAAGTCAGTGATCAGCAACATAGACGGACGTAGTTCAAGAGGCGGGGCCAGGAGGTATAACTAGACCCACACAAATAATTGTACCTTACGAGCGTATCCACACACACACACACACACACACACACACACACGCAGCTACCTAGCCACAGTAATTTCCCTCTCCATGACTGAGGACACAATCCATGAGGTGAAACCCTAGATGGGGAAGCAGGAAAGATGACACTGAGCTTACCTGTCAGCGAGGCGAGGGTGACGCAGCACACACACTCTCCCTTCCTCCCTCACCTCAACATATACACATCTTTTGCTGTGATATTTAATTTGGTACAAGTATGGGCCTTGAAGCCGGGATAAGGCCTCAGTTACATAACTAATAGCTCCATTCTGCGGGTTATCGCATAACTAAGATATGCGTCAGATTTTCTTTTTGTTTCTATTTCTTCTGCCGAAAAATATCACCGTCATCTAACATATCTTTAGTTCCATGACACACATGCACCACCTTAACTCTACTTCTAAAGACAATTTTCTTAAAGTTTTAGTAAATATGTTTGTAACTTGATCAGTTTTAAAGGTTTTAAAGGACAAAAAACTTCCCACCTTAAACTGATCTCAAATCATGCAATATTTCGGTAGGTGAACTTATAAAGCTACTTTTTATACAGGGCGTTTCAAAAAGATGGACCCAACCTGTATGATCTCGTGATTAAACGTCGCCTTAACACACCATCACATATAACTGCCCAGGATAAGATAAATAGTAGTGATAATGACAGAAATAAGATGGTGTAGGATGTATGATATATGACGTTATACACCATAAAAGTTTTTAATGCGTAGTAAGTCTCCATAATAATTACATCC
The DNA here is from genome assembly GCF_038502225.1 of Cherax quadricarinatus. Classification (NCBI taxonomy): domain Eukaryota; kingdom Metazoa; phylum Arthropoda; class Malacostraca; order Decapoda; family Parastacidae; genus Cherax; species Cherax quadricarinatus. Next base: position 35,093,604 of record NC_091300.1, on the reverse strand, counting down.
GACATACCTATGCACTGACTTCATAACACCCCACACCTGAGTGCAGAGCAGAAAGGTAAAGTGAAAATCAGGTTCTTGTGGTACCCAGTTGTAAATAGGATACAGGCAGGATGGCAGTACAGTATACCTGTGGGACATGTGAAAAGGCTCTTGGGAAAAAATCCAGAATCACATGCAACCTTTGCTTTTCAAAACATGTCACCTGTGCAAGAATAAACACTGCAACAAAAAACGACATCTATCTAGACAGGTGTTTCCAGATCTGCAATAAGGATGTGGAACTATGGACAGATATCAGGAAAGCACTCTGGAGGTTAATAAACAAAAAGCATGAAAACAAAGAGGAACTATTGGACAGTCTACCCAGAATATATAGAGCATGGGAGAATAGGAGTAAAGCTTAACCCACAGAAAGCCCAGTCTACAACAGCTGGCCCAAAAACAGACACCCACTGGAAAAAAAACAGGAAACAAAAAAAATCAACTAGCTCAGTCCCCAGCCCTAGGGCTGACCCAGACCCAGCCCCCAGCCATAGTGGAAATCCAGATTCGGTTAAAGACCCTTCTACAGCCACCACAGCTATAGCCCCTAGTACAGATGTGGCAGAATAGTCCTCTTCCGGGAAAAATGCTGGCCTGACAACGGATGGTGGTGTGTCTGGTTTGGCTATGGAGGACTACAGTGCACTTTTATGATCTGCACAGATTAGGAATACATCCAGTACAAATTGTATCCAGCCAAAAACAAAATGGTGCAAATTCTGTGTTTGGGACATCTGTAAACTTGGAATAGCAGGGAAAGCAAATGGGGCATGCAACTTCGAGCATCCCAAAAAATGCCGCAACCTCCTGTCTATGTCGTTCTACCTCTTGCAAATCCTTTCACAGTTACAATACCAATTGCCCTGCATACCACCTAAAAGGGACCAGGAGGCACACACCCCGTACAATAAATCATAGTAGTTATGACAACTCCACTCCAATTTTTTAGTGGTAGTAAACGAAGAAAGAAAATAGAGACTGGAGGCACAGCCAGTGGCCCCTCGGGACTCACAAGTACTGATGCCAACAACAAAATCCCCCCAACAAACATGTAACACCTCATTTATATTTGCTAATATACAGGGCCTTAAGCCATCCAACAAAATACCTTTCATTAGTGGACAAGACGATATTAATAAAAAATTGAGGATATCGACTCAGGTAAGAACCAGGAATAGCGGATTTAAGTTGGATAAATTTAGATTTAAAAAGGACATAGGTAAGTACTGTGTTTTAAATAGAGTGGGCGTTGCGTGGAACAATCTTCTGAGTAATCAAGGCTAGGCCAGGTAGCTTTAAAAAATAAAAAGATTGGACAAATATATGAGTGGGAGGGGCTGGGTTTGATTGGTGTCATGGGTACGGGAGTAAATTCTTGGGTAGCTTTGGGTAGTGGTGGTTTTGATAAGGGCCTGCCTTGTATGGGCCAGTATGCCTTCTGCAGTGTTCCTCCATTATTATGTTCTTATGGTCTAGGGTAGTCAAATTCACCTTTTTGCAACCTTCACAGAGACCCACGTAAAAGATTACTTTGACAGTGAAATATGGATACCTGGATACAACCTATTCAGATGCCACAGAAAGAACAGGCAACAAGGGGAGTGTGGAGGGGGGAGGGGGAGGGGGAAGTTGGCCTGTATGTCAAAGAGTCACTAATCTGCACAGAGATACTGAACACCACAAATGATGTAGCTGAAGTTCTGACAATAAAAATCGAGAACCAAAACTTAGTCATTGTGCTTGTATATAAGCCACCAGATGCAACTTCCCAACAGTTGAAAGAACAGCTATCAAAAATTGACTCCTGTCTGGAAAACCTTCCAGCCCCATCCCCAATCATCTGGCTGCTTGGTGATTTCAGTCTATGACATACAAATTGGAAGAATATAGCAAATAACGTTGTAGCAGAAATAATCCCTGGAGGCAGCTCAGATGAAAAGTCACACGCACATAAACTGCTGAATTTCTGCAATAAACACACCCTAAGTCAGCAGATAATGGAGCCAGCGAGACTGGAGAACACACTAGACCTTATTTTCACAAATAATGAGGACCTGATAAGAAACATATCAAAAACAAATTCTGATCACAATCTAATCGAAGTCCTGACTTACACAGGAGTCCTGATCAGCAAGATACATACAGCTATGAGGGTACGTTTACTAAATTCAACTTCAACAAGATCAACTGGGATCAGGTAAACTATGTCCTATGTTAAACATGTTGGGAAGATATCTTAAATTACATGGACCCTAACCAGTGCCTTGAAAAGATCAACCTCCTGGTAGTTGTGCAAGAAAGGTATAAAATACCGACAATATGAAAGTTAAGACACATGTGCAACATCTGGATATCTTTATTGTAGTAGACGTTTCGCGAAACGTCTACTACAATAAAGATATCCAGATGTTGCACATGTGTCTTAACTTTCATATTGTCGGTATTTTATACCTTTCTTGCACAACTTGTCAGACACTGCAACATCATGGAATCTTGGTTCAGAGGACATCTACAAGACCTTCACGGCTGCTGCAACTAACCCATCTCTTTGGGAAGGACCTACTTCCACTGGGGAATCCCGCCTACCAGTGACTTTGCCCTCGTCTGCTGCCCGTCCCTATCCACTGACGCCTATATAAACCGCCAGTCTTCTTGTCTTTGCTCCAGATTCTCCTCCACCACGATGCTGTGAACACTAACTCCAAGGCCGAGGGACTGATTACCTCATCTTTTGTATATAGTTCTACTGTCTTCCTATTATGTCCTAGAATCTGTATTGATAAAGCCACTGGATGGCGAAACGTCTACTACAATAAAGATATCCAGATGTTGCACATGTGTCTTAACTTTCAACCTCCTGGTAGATGAAGTATGTTCAAGGCATATTCCCCTAAGAAAAAAGAAGAGAAGTAAACTGGAGACGCTCCCTCTACAGGAGAAGACGAAGAATCACTAACCTCCTCAAGAATGCCAGATTATCTGATACACGGAAGGAAGCGCTAACCAGGGAAGTGGAAAATACTGAGCTAAAGTTAAAGGACTCACATAGGATCTAGAAGAGACAAGAGGAACTAAAAGCGATAAGTGAAATTGAAAGAAATTCGAAATATTTCTTTTCTTATGCCAAAAACAAGGCAAAAACCACTTCTAGTATAGGGCCCCTGCTCAGACAAGACGGATCCTACACAGACAACAACAAAGAAATGAGTGAGATATTGAATGTGTTCAGCAAGCCACTATTCGGGAGGAAATAATAGCTATGACTGAGTATACTACAAACTCTAATCACACAATGGGAAGGAAAAGTAATGAAGGACCTGGGTGTGGTAATGTCCGAAGATCTCACCTTCAAAGACCACAACAATGCCACTATCACATCTGCGAGGAAACTGATAGGATGGATAATGAGAACATTCAAGACAAGAGACGCTAAGGCAATGATGATCCTGTTTGGTATAAACCTTGGTAATAAATACCGACAAGTTGGTTTAGAAAGACACGTAAGCAAACACTAACATATTTATTAGAAAACGTTTCGGTCCTGGGACCTTGATCACGGTGATCAAGGTCCCAGGACCGAAACGTTTTCTAATAAATATGTTATAGTGTTTGCTTACGTGTCTTTCTAAACCATGATCCTGTTTAAATCACTTGTTCTCACTAGGCTGGAATACTGCTGCACATTAACATCCCCATTCAAAGCAGGTGAAATTGTAGATCTAGAGAATGTACAGAGAACCTTTACTGCACGTATAAGTTCCATCAAACGCCTTAACTACTGGGAACGCCTGGAAGCACTTGACTTGTAATCACTGGAGCGCAGGCGAGAGAGAGATATAATAATCTACACCTGGAAGATTCTGGACGGACTGGTTCCCAATCTGCACACAGAAATCACTACCTACGAAAGTAAAAGATTTGGCAGGCGATGCAACATACCCCCAGTGAAAAGTAGGGGCGTCACTGGTACACTAAGAGAAAACGCAATAAGTGTCCGGGGCCCAAGACTGTTCAACAGCGTCCCACCAGCCATAAGGGGCATTACAAATAGACCCCTGGTTATCTTCAAGAGGGAGCTGGACAAGTACCTAAAGTCGGTGCCGGATCAGCCGGGCTGTGGTTCGTACGTTGGACTGCGTGCGGCCAGCAGCAACAGTCTCGTTGATCAGGCCCTGATCCACCGGGAGACCTGGTCGTGGACCGGGCCGCGGGGGCGTTGATCCCCGGAATACCCTCCAGGTAGACGCCAGACATTCGTACGAGGGATCGCAAGATGTATAACATCTCTCCCTTTGACAAGCTAACTAGATTTGCAGAAGAACCAGATGATGATGCCTATGTTGGTTCATAAAACGCTGCCAACAACACCCTGACTGGGCAGACACTTAATAAGGAAGTCTCAAATAAGGCCAAGCCACGAGGGTAGAAAAACACTGAACGCGGCCACAGGTATGTCAGAGATATCTCCAAAGGCAGAAACAAAACCTACTTAACACTCTTCAATACCCTGAAGACTAGTGTTGTGCCATTAGAGTAAGAAAAATGTTCAGCCCAGTGTATCAACTTAAAAATTTGGGTCAAACATGCTGGTCAATTGAACTGGTCTGTTTCATCCATGGTAACTCATAATAACTTTAGAAAGCCTTCATCAACTTGGATTAACTATTGGCAAGTAGTCCACAGGCAACATTATCCAATGACTACCTTGGATCAACGAGTGGCGTGAACCACAACCAACATTACTTAATCCCCAACTTAGGTCAATGATTGGTGTGAGTGGCCAACAATCAACTTTATCGAATCTTGACAAACTTGGGTGAACTATTAGTGGGTTACAACCGACGTTGAGAAAAATAAGGTCAACAGGGAGAGCTGGGCAAGTGTTTGTCTTGGCAGGTTCATCGTGCCCTTCACCACCACTCACGCTTATCTTGAGACATCAACAGCTAAAAGCTTCTCACTCCCGCCAGTTTCCACCCACTCACTAAACACTACACTTACCTGGCAAATATGAGCCGAAAATATCTAAGGAAGCAATGATTAATACACTTAATACAAGCTAATTTCTTATACTTCTACGTCCCTGTTTCAGAATTATTCTAAGTTTTGATAGTAACGCGAGCTCTTCTGCAACTAAACATTTAACTTTCGTAGCTACTGAACCCAAGGCGGAATACCTGATGATATCTTCCTCGCTTTATTGAAATCTCCCAGTTAAGGGACGTGGAACTAAGTGTCGCAGGTCCCCGACTTTTCATCGCCTTCCCTTTGTGCATAATGACAATTACCAACAAACTTCTGTCTTCAAACGGAAACGGGGAACTTGACAAGTTCCTCGAATCAATTCCTGATGAACTGGGCAGTGGGTCATACGCTGACTGCCTGCGGCCATCAGTAACAGCCTGGCTCATCAGTCCATGATCTACCGTGAGGCCTAGTCATGAACCGGGACGTGGGGGCACCTGTCAGTAATACCTCTGAAAACATTCTTCAGATATCCTTCAGGCTGAGAGATTTCATATGTACAAAACCCATACTGTGTGATGGAATATGACAAGAAACGGCTAGCTTTTCTTCTCAAAATATAACTATCATACAGAGTAGTTCAGCAGCACAATGTTGATGCACCCAACCTTGTTTAATTTATAAAAAAAAAAAAATCCAGTCTCGCCACAGCAGCTGGTGTTCCTCCCCTGCCTCCGGTACCTCTCCCTCCATCAACAATCCTCACCCCACGAGAGGGTGCTTCAGGAACATTACACGAGCTATATAAGGCCGCCTCCTACACAAACTCTTCGTTTAAACATTTATATCCCTCGTAACTCTCAGCTCCTCTATACACTCCACGCCCTCTTTATCTCGTCAAGAGTTTTTGTTTTCCTCACTCGATCATCCCCCACCAGTGCTCATACAGGGTCATTGTCTGCACAGGCTTTGTATATCGTGTTTTACCCGAACAAGCTGGTGCTGGCTTTGATAAGATTTTATACTTCGAACAAGTGTCCATACCTGGTGCTCTCCAAACATTAATCAGCAGCTAATTTTTTCTCTACTTAAGTCATTTAGTACCATAAGAAGTGTTGGCAATTTATTCCCGTCTTCACTGAACCACAAACCCCTCACCGAAAAATAAGAAAAGCCTGGATGAAAGTACACAAGTGCATACACTCAGGACATCTTTATTGGATATGTTTCGACCCTGGTACCTTGGTTACCTTAAATGATACAAGAGGATGAGATAATACAGTGTGTGTGTGTGTGTGTGTGTGTGTGTGTGTGTGTGTGTTTGTTATATATATATATATATATATATATATATATATATATATATATATATATATATATATATATATATATATATATATATATATATATGTCGTGCCGAATATGTAAAATTGGTCATTTAGCAAGAACTCATTTAAAATTAAGTCCTTTCTGAAATTTTTTCTTATATGTTTGAAGATATATTTTTTTCATTAATGCTAATGTAAAAATTTTTTATTTTGCACCAAAAGAATCTTAGAAAACTTACCTAACCTTATTATAACAAGAGCAATTTATTTTAGCCTAACCCAACTAAATATATTTTAAATACGTTTACAATAATTTAGTACTAAACAAACACTATCAAATATATTTTTTCCGTTAGGTTCAGAATGATTTTGGCGAAATTATTGCATACACAAATTTTCACTTGTCCTATATGGCAAGATGAGCGTTGCTATTTAAGCCAAGATCGCAAGTTCTGCCTATTCGGCACGACATATATATATATATATATATATATATATATATATATATATATATATATATATATATATATATATATATATATATATATATTTTATTTTTATTATTTTATTATCACACCGGCCGATTCCCACCAAGGCAGGGTGGCCCGAAAAAGAAAAACTTTCACCATCATTCACTCCATCACTGTCTTGCCAGAAGGGTGCTTTACACTACAGTTTTTAAACTGCAACATTAACACCCCTCCTTCAGAGTGCAGGCACTGTACTTCCCATCTCCAGGACTCAAGTCCGGCCTGCCGGTTTCCCTGAATCCCTTCATAAATGTTACTTTGCTCACACTCCAACAGCACGTCAAGTATTAAAAACCATTTGTCTCCATTCACTCCTATCAAACACGCTCACGCATGCCTGCTGGAAGTCCAAGCCCCTCGCACACAAAACCTCCTTTACCCCCTCCCTCCAACCCTTCCTAGGCCGACCCCTACCCCGCCTTCCTTCCACTACAGACTGATACACTCTTGAAGTCATTCTGTTTCGCTCCATTCTCTCTACATGTCCGAACCACCTCAACAACCCTTCCTCAGCCCTCTGGACAACAGTTTTGGTAATCCCGCACCTCCTCCTAACTTCCAAACTACGAATTCTCTGCATTATATTCACACCACACATTGCCCTCAGACATGACATCTCCACTGCCTCCAGCCTTCTCCTCGCTGCAACATTCATCACCCACGCTTCACACCCATATAAGAGCGTTGGTAAAACTATACTCTCATACATTCCCCTCTTTGCCTCCAAGGACAAAGTTCTTTGTCTCCACAGACTCCTAAGTGCACCACTCACTCTTTTTCCCTCATCAATTCTATGATTCACCTCATCTTTCATAGACCCATCCGCTGACACGTCCACTCCCAAATATCTGAATACGTTCACCTCCTCCATACTCTCTCCCTCCAATCTGATATTCAATCTTTCATCACCTAATCTTTTTGTTATCCTCATAACCTTACTCTTTCCTGTATTCACCTTTAATTTTCTTCTTTTGCACACCCTACCAAATTCATCCACCAATCTCTGCAACTTCTCTTCAGAATCTCCCAAGAGCACAGTGTCATCAGCAAAGAGCAGCTGTGACAACTCCCACTTTGTGTGTGATTCTTTATCTTTTAACTCCACGCCTCTTGTCAAGACCCTCGCATTTACTTCTCTTACAACCCCATCTATAAATATATTAAACAACCACGGTGACATCACACATCCTTGTCTAAGGCCTACTTTTACTGGGAAAAAATTTCCCTCTTTCCTACATACTCTAACTTGAGCCTCACTATCCTCGTAAAAACTCTTCACTGCTTTCAGTAACCTACCTCCTACACCATACACTTGCAACATCTGCCACATTGCCCCCCTATCCACCCTGTCATACGCCTTTTCCAAATCCATAAATGCCACAAAGACCTCTTTAGCCTTATCTAAATACTGTTCACTTATATGTTTCACTGTAAACACCTGGTCCACACACCCCCTACCTTTCCTAAAGCCTCCTTGTTCATCTGCTATCCTATTCTCCGTCTTACTCTTAATTCTTTCAATTATAACTCTACCATACACTTTACCAGGTACACTCAACAGACTTATCCCCCTATAATTTTTGCACTCTCTTTTATCCCCTTTGCCTTTATACAAAGGAACTATGCATGCTCTCTGCCAATCCCTAGGTACCTTACCCTCTTCCATACATTTATTAAATAATTGCACCAACCACTCCAAAACTATATCCCCACCTGCTTTTAACATTTCTATCTTTATCCCATCAATCCCGGCTGCCTTACCCCCTTTCATTTTACCTACTGCCTCACGAACTTCCCCCACACTCACAACTGGCTCTTCCTCACTCCTACAAGATGTTATTCCTCCTTGCCCTATACACGAAATCACAGCTTCCCTATCTTCATCAACATTTAACAATTCCTCAAAATATTCCTTCCATCTTCCCAATACCTCTAACTCTCCATTTAATAACTCTCCTCTCCTATTTTTAACTGACAAATCCATTTGTTCTCTAGGCTTTCTTAACTTGTTAATCTCACTCCAAAACTTTTTCTTATTTTCAACAAAATTTGTTGATAACATCTCACCCACTCTCTCATTTGCTCTCTTTTTACATTGCTTCACCACTCTCTTAACTTCTCTCTTTTTCTCCATATACTCTTCCCTCCTTGCATCACTTCTACTTTGTAAAAACTTCTCATATGCTAACTTTTTCTCCCTTACTACTCTCTTTACATCATCATTCCACCAATCGCTCCTCTTCCCTCCTGCACCCACTTTCCTGTAACCACAAACTTCTGCTGAACACTCTAACACTACATTTTTAAACCTACCCCATACCTCTTCGACCCCATTGCCTATGCTCTCATTAGCCCATCTATCCTCCAATAGCTGTTTATATCTTACCCTAACTGCCTCCTCTTTTAGTTTATAAACCTTTACCTCTCTCTTCCCTGATGCTTCTATTCTCCTTGTATCCCATCTACCTTTTACTCTCAGTGTAGCTACAACTAGAAAGTGATCTGATATATCTGTGGCCCCTCTATAAACATGTACATCCTGAAGTCTACTCAACAGTCTTTTATCTACCAATACATAATCCAACAAACTACTGTCATTTCGCCCTACATCATATCGTGTATACTTATTTATCCTCTTTTTCTTAAAATATGTATTACCTATAACTAAACCCCTTTCTATACAAAGTTCAATCAAAGGGCTCCCATTATCATTTACACCTGGCACCCCAAACTTACCTACCACACCCTCTCTAAAAGTTTCTCCTACTTTAGCATTCAAGTCCCCTACCACAATTACTCTCTCACTTGGTTCAAGGGCTCCTATACATTCACTTAACATCTCCCAAAATCTCTCTCTCTCCTCTGCATTCCTCTCTTCTCCAGGTGCATACACGCTTATTATGACCCACTTCTCGCATCCAACCTTTACTTTAATCCACATAATTCTTGAATTTACACATTCATATTCTCTTTTCTCCTTCCAAAACTGGTGAATTAGCAAGAACTCATTTAAAATTAGGTCTTCTCTAAAATTTTCTCTTATACGTTTAAAGATATATTTTTTCATTTATGTAAATGTAAAAATTAATAATTTTGTAGCAAAAGAACTTTAAAAAACTTACCTAACCTTATTATAACAAGCGCAATTTAATTTAGCCTAACCCAACTAAAAAAAAAAAAAACATTTTTTCGTTAGGTTCAGAAGGATTTTTGCGAAATTATTGCATACACAAATTTTCGCTTGCCTTATTCGGCAAGAAGAGCGTTGCTATTTAAGCGAAAATCGCAAGTTTTACCTATTCGGCACGACATATATAATAAATATATTATTGTGACCACGAACGAGTGGTACTGATCAATAACAACACTGCACTAGCCAAGGATTCGAACCCATGCTGCTTTGGCCTGCCTCATGCTGGGCGAAATCACATGACGCCCTTATCCACTGAACCATACGATCCTTAAGAGTAGGGCATCCAGTGGAACTGGATGTGGTACTTCCTACCCAAGGATACACGATGGTGTGGATGACTCTAGACTTATTTCATTTTAGTCCCTGTTTGGTGTGCTAGTTCACAAAACAGGGACTAGAATTAAATTAGTCTAGAGTCATCCATACCATCGTGTGTCCTTGGGTAGGAAGTACCACATCCAGTTCCGCTGGATGCCCTACTCTTAAGGATCGTATGGTTCAGTGGATAAGGGCGTCATGTGTTTACGCCCACCATGAGGCAGGCCAAAGCAGCATGGGTTCGAGTTCTTGGCTAGTGCAGTGTTGTTATTGATTATATATATATATATATATATATATATATATATATATATATATAGTGAAGAATATAAGTAATGTATGAAGGTCAGGTGAGGGTGTGAGGTCACTTAGCAGCTGAGAAAACTGTAAGTCACATGTGTCCCAGAGTAGCTGAGAAGACATAATTATCAGCCCTTTGTTCTATGGTGTTGAAAGTAGCAATTAAGAAAGATTCACTACAGTGGTGACTTATCCCTGTCACGATCTCTGTAGATCATTTCAGTGGTCTTCCAATGCATGAGATGGCAATCTTTGTGTACGACAAGCGTTGCTGTCTAAGCTGATCCTTTGTGGTCGATTTATCTTTTTAGCTCTGTGTGTGTGTGTGTGTGTGTGTGTGTGTGTGTGTGTGTGTGTGTGTGTGTGTGTGTGTGTCGCAAGCAGATTTGGGACTAATCCCTCTAGAACTTTCCAAGTGTAAATTATGTATATTTCTCGCCTACATTCTGAGGAATACAGTTTGGTTAACTTCAAGGGTTCCTAGTAATTTAGGTGTTTGAGACACGCATAATGAGCCATCGTAAACATCACACAGGTAATCTGGGTAGACAGTGAACCGAGATCCAATAACGTCAATAACTAGGACGAGCGAAGTGAGGGATTGCAATGGAGCTTCGCAGTGAGCACCGAGGATTAGTTTGGTAACTCTGCACAGAGTTCTCACCACCCTCGTTCACTGACCCGTCAGTGAAGACCTTTATCCTTGAAATTAGCCAAGGTTATCACAATAAAGAAAAAGTCCCTGTATTGTACTGATAAAGCCACTGGATGGCGAAACGTGTACAGATATACTCAGATGCTGCACACGTATCTATTTCTTCATCTTGTCGGTATTGTATACCAGAACTCGGCACTCTACTGCCGATAAAGATGTACCTCAGGTTGTGCCCACGCAGGGCAGGGAGAGAAGCCAGCCTCCCTTGCTGCACACATCTAGGCCACACTCCAGGAGAGAAGCTCGCATCCAAGCAACAAACAGAAGAAGCCTGGCACGACAAGCAAAGGATTTCCCCGTCTCTGCCCCATGAAGACCACAGCATAAACTGGATTGCCAGGTGTAGTCTGAACCCGAAACGTCTAGCCCAGCCCTAGCTCACGTTGGAGATCTAGGGAAAAGGTTCGATGGATAAACATATGGCTTTCAGGAGGGAAAGTATGGATGGACTGCATCCATGCGAAGCCTTATCACAGGGTGATGGGCAAAATTTAACAAGCAGAGCAGGAAGGAGATGGCCTAGGAGTAGATCTGGCAGACATACTCCAACCTATAATGGCACAAAGCCTCCTACAGGCAAAGCATTGTCTGCCGATCCAATCCCCAGATACATTGGTAGAGCACCCGCAGAGTACCCACCTTGATATTTATATATGGGGCGGCACATGAGAAGGCCAGCCAATCCGATCCGGGAGAAACAGTCACCGTCTTCCGAGAGGAAAAGCGGAAGCAGTAGGAAACAGTCCACTCCGTGATATCCAATGCCATCTGAAGCCCGTGACAAGCCACCAAGAAAGCAGTACATCGCAAGATCGTCTACACACAAAGAAACTTTGCCTTTGTCAGGGACAACACTGACCATGCCATCCATAATTACAATGAAAATTTGTGATGCTCAAGATGCTGGACCCACTCCTCTAGGGGTAATATCCCGTAAAAAGCATAAACCATTCTTCTCCTTAAATGATTTCTTAGAAACTGTTGGAGAGAAATGGATTTCAAGGACAGACTTCAATTCACTACCCATAGAAGTGGATGACAAGGTGGGACATGATAATGGCATACAAAATACTCTGAGGTCTTGATATAATTAGTAGGAAGCTGTACAAAATATGATGAACGGGAGCCAAGGAACACAAATAACATATGAAGATGCAGATGATTCACGTGGACGTTAGAACTACTTTTTTCAGTCTTTGGGAAGTGGAAGGAAGGTTAATGAAGGTAAACAGCATGCACAGTTTTAGGACTAAGTATGGTCGGGTCTGGAAGTTAGTAATCATTTGGCAGGTCCATAGTGGCTAAGAGGTGGGGCCAATAACAATGAATCGACCCCTGCAAACACAAATAGGAACATAGCAGCTAAACATTTGAGTGCATGACATATCCTGCACTCAAAGTTGCACTACTCCCGCCCTCAACCCTAATGTGGGCACTTAAACCACCACCCAACACATGCCTGACGCCCACGCCCACACATACTAAATGAGTTCTTCCTACAACTCGCATCGGTGACATGACAAGCAGGTCGACCTCTCCTTGAGCGCTACTCTGTGGTACCTAGTACATTTTATAATGTGATATTTGCCTTACTTACAAGACGTATTGGTAAATTAGCGGAAAGTCTCGGTAAAATAACCAAAATTTACAACGAGTGCGTGATCACAGGACTGATATCCTCGTCACGAGAAATTTTAATTTTTCTTCTAACAAACAACATGCTTACTGCACTACACACATTCAATATCTATATATTTAATGCTTAGCATAAGAGGCAATAGGGTAGCTCACTACAGGAATAAATGATCATCTCCCTGAATAAGATGTATCTACCTTGCAAGACATAAAAAAAATTACATCTCATTTTTACAGTTTCCATTTTTATTCACCCACCTTAAAATATTCTTGGAATTTCTCTTTCAATTACCTTGGATTATTAACATTATATTCAAGAGAAAGCGCTAAATCCCTAATGTCATACATCCCCTCGGAAATGGAGAATAATCAAGTTTGATTGAAAGAAGGGGAGGGAGGCTCTAATTTCTTGGATCACTATCCCTTACTTGCATCATGATAATGCCCTTCGTCATTACGTTGGTTAGTTAGAGATGACTTAGTTTTCCCAGCGTAGGACAGCAACATACCGTGTCCAGCCACCACTACACAGTATTATGCTTACTAAGCAGAAGAACATAAGTAAGTTTATTCAGGTATACACAAATACAGTTACATAGATTATCATACATAGCAGCATATGTGTAATTTATTTCCATTGGGGTCCTTTTAATACCTTATTATTACACTATATAGGAGATAATATATTATTATTATACTATAAAGGAAATATACTAGGAATAAGGCAAAACGAGTTATTTATATTTACATGTGTGCTAGCTAAAAAAAAAATCATTCTCCTCCCTTTCTGTCGCTACATTCACTAGGCACCTTTTGGCTCTCTTCTTGAACTGATTCATGTTATAACTGGCTTTGACATGTACAGGTAGTCTGTTCCATTCCTTTATTCTTGTGCAATAAAGGCATTTCAAGCCTGGCCACTGACTGTGGGTGCTATAAAGGTATGCTCTCTCCCCCTAGTATCACTATAGTGACCAATACAGTCACTATAGTGACAGTATTAGTTAGCGGCACTTATCTTGTGAAAGACCATACCACCAAGATGACACTTTTGAGCAGTGCCACTCATTATGTGAGTGGACGCGCTACCACAAAGACCATGTTGAACAGTGCCACTCATCCTAAGTGACCATATCACTATAATGATAGAACATTTTATTTTTTTAACACATCGGCCGTCTCAAACCAAGGCAGGGTGGCCCGAAAAAAAAAATCACCTCATTCACTCCATCACTGTCTTGCCAGAGGCGCGCTTACACTACAGTTATAAAACTGCAACTTTAACACCCCTCCATCAGAGTGCAGACACTTGACTTCCCATTTCCAGAACATAGCACCTTAAATAGTTCACACGTCTGTGGCGATATCGAAAAGGAAAACTGGTAGAATGGAGGTGGTTTCGTAACCAGTGGTCAGAATATTAAACAAGCCATATAGCCATCTCATGTTTGCAAATGAGAGTCTACCTTCCGGGTGTTTACCTGCTGAAGGTTCTGGTGACTGATCACTCCCTGCCACCCGATCTTAGACCAGATTTCATGCTTGACGACAAAATCTGAGACAAACATAAGCACCACCGCCCGACTAATAAGGATTACTTGCATAAACGTGTCAGGTTCCGTCTGGAAAACAGCAAAATGTCTTATATTTGATGGGCTTTGAAAACACTTGGACTCGTTTAGTTATCTCTACTTTTCACTGTAGGTAATTTACATGGTCATCCGTGCTTCCCGTTCGTGTAATTGGTCATTTCAGCCTACAGTTTTGAAACCAGCCTCTTCAGTAGTTTATGTAGGGTACGAGATTTGGTCTGAAAAAAAAAAGCAGCGCAGAGTACATGTAAATATATCTGCATGGAGCCAATGAGACGGCAGCTCTCCGCACCTTGGCCTTGCGCTGCCCAAGCCGTTATGCTAATTTGATGCACAACCTTAACACCCCACCTTCCTGTCTCCTCTCATTCTCCCCTGTGATCCTGATCGGCTACTTTCCCATGCAAGGCAAATGATTCCTACATGCCAGAAACACAGACACAGACACAGACACACACACACACACACACACACACACACACACACACACACACACACACACACACACACAGGTTGCTTAAAGTACAAAAAGAAAGTTTGAACGAGGAATCTTTAATATCACTACTAACCATACACTCAACACCAGGCTTCTATTATGTGGCACCGATATGGAGTTCATGTTTAGCAAAACAAAGAGAAACTATAACAGGTACAAATGTTCTGGTATCGGAACCAAAGCATCAAAAGTAACGAAGAAAGACTGCACTTTCTGGAATGTGGAGGAGCGAAAAGCAAGAGGTGACATGATCTCCACATTGAAGTACTCCGGAACATGATATTAAATGAATAATATATTAAAACATCTCACTGGTCAAAAGAGAGGCATATATAGGCGGATCAAAAGAGGAGAGAGGCAGTTAATAAATCAATATATTCAGTTTGAAATGAAAAAAAAAAAGGGAATAAGAAAAGCAAAGACAGATTATGAGGTTAAAGTCGCAAGGGAATCGAAGACTAACCCAAAAGGATTCTTTCAGGTACACAGAAGATTAAGGACAAGATAGGCCCACTCGAAAGTTACTTGGGTCAGCTCACCGACAGTGATAAGGAAATGTGTAGAATTTTTTACACTTACTCCCTCTCAATTTTTACACAGGAAGATACTAGCGAAATTCCGGAAATAATAAATTATGTAGAACAGGACAATAATAAACTGTGCACGATTAGGGTCATAAGTGACATGGTCCTTGTGTATATATAAATTAAAACCTAACAAATCCCCAGGCCCTCATGAACTGTACACAAGGGTTCTAAAGGAATGTAAAGAGGAGCTTAGAAAACCTTTGGCTAATCTTTTTCAACTCATCACTACAAACTGGCATAATACCAGATAAGTTCAAAATTGCAAATGTGATACCTATTTTCAAAGCAGGTGACAGGTCCTTAGCTTTGAACTATAGACCAATAAGCCTTACCTCCTTAATGGGAAAATTAATGGAATCAATAAATGCCGAGGGAATTCGTAGCCATCTTGAAAGGCATAAATTGATTAATGAATCTCAGCATGGCTTTATAAAAGGGCGTTCCTGCCTTACGAATTTATTAACTGTTTCAATAAGGTATTTGAGGAGGTAGATCATGGTAATGAATATGATACTGTGCATATGGACTTAAGTAACATCAGAGACTATTGAGGAAAATAAAGGCACACGGAATAGGAGGAGAAATTTTTCCTGGATAGAGGCGTGGTTGACAGATAGGCAGCAGAGAGTTGGCATAAATGGGGAGAAATCAGAGTGGGGAAGGGTCACGAGCGGTGTTCCATAGGGGTCAGTGTTGGACCCCTTGTTGTTCACAATCTATGTAAACGACACAGATGAGGGAATAAACAATGACATAAGCAAGTTTGTTGATGACACTAAAATAAGCCGTCGAATTCATTCTGACGAGAACATTAGAGCACTCCAGGAAGATTTGAATAGACTGATGTAGTGATCGGAGAAGTGGTAGATGCAGTTTAATATACACAAATGCAAAGTTCTAAACATTGGACAGGAAAATAACCATGCTACATATAAAGTATATAATATAGATCTTAATATTACTGATTGTGAAAAGGATCTGGGAGTTCTGGTTAGCAGTAATCTAAAACCAAGACAACAGTGCATAAGTGTTCGCAATAAAGCGAACAGAATCCTTGGCTTCATATCAAGAAGCATAAATTATAAGAGTCCTCAGGGTGTTCAACTCTACATGTATATCATTGGTTAGGCCTCATTTAGATTATGCTGCACAGTTTTGGTCACCGTATTACAGAATGCATATAAATGCACTGGAAAACATACAAAAGAGGATGACAAAAGTTGATCCCATGTATCAAAAATCTTTTAAGACACATGTCCAACATCTGGGTATCTTTATTGTAGACGTTTCGCCATCCTGTGGCTTTATCAATACAAATTCTAGGACACAATTTGAAGACAGTAAAACTACATACAAAAGATGAGGTAATCAGTCCCTCAGCCTTAGAGCTGGTGTGAAGAGCACCGTTGTTGTGATGATTCTGGAGCACCGGCTAGGAGGCTGGCGCTTATATCTTTGGTATATAGTTCTACTGTCTTCAAATTATGTCCTAGAATTTGTATTGATAAAGCCACTGGATGGCGAAACGTCTACAATAAAGATACCCAGATGTTGCACACGTGTCTTAATTTTCATCAAAAATCTTCCCTATGAGGACAGACTGAGGGCCCTGTATCTGCACTCTCTAGAAAGGCGTAGAATTAGGGGGATATGATTGAAGTCTATAAATGGAAAACAGGAATAAATAAAGGGGATGTAAATAGCGTGCTAAAAGTATCTAGCCATATCAGGACTCGCAGCAATGGTTTTAAACTGGAAAAATTCAAATTCAGGAAGGATATAGGAATGCGCTGGTTTGGTAATAAGAGTTGTGGATGAGTGGAACAAACTCCCGAGTACCGTCATAGAAGCTAAGACGTTGTGTAGTTTTAAAAAACTGGTTGGATAAATACATGAGTGGGTGTGGGTGGGTGAGTTAGACCTGACTAGCTTGTGATAATAAGTCTGATGCCGTGCTCCTTCCTTAAGTGGCTGTGACCTGACCTGACTAGGTTGGGTCATTGCCATTGGTTTAAGCAGGTAGGAGACTTGGACCTGCCTCGCATGGGCCAGCAGGCCTGCTGCAGTGTTCCTTTTTATGTTCTTAACATATAGAACGTGAACAACGGCAGCCTGTTCACGAAGTAAATGATCAGGACAAGGACACACAGATACAAGTTAGTGTAGTAAAAAAAGTGAATGAACTACAAAAAGGAATATATGAGAGAAAGAAAATCAATTGCACCTATTTGTGTACTCCTGATGGTGGTGCATGTTCGCCGTCAACCACTATCATTAGCAAACAAACTCTAGCTCAGCAACACGTTCCAACCATTGCCAACATATCACACAAAAGCCACACAAATTTTTACGTGGCATTTTGCGACCCGGGGATAACTTCGAACCTCGCTCCAAGCCGTCCCTAACTTATTGCATCAAGAATATACCTGTGACATATATACGAGCGGTTTCGAGGGTACTCCAACTCTCACATCCCGGCCTAAGGCCAGACTACTTGATCAAACTCAAAGCTTCAGCAACTGCTGCATCTTACAGACCTAGCCACCAACATATATATTTGGGCAGCCTAGGTTAGGACAGGTGCACTGCACATAAACGTCGCCCACTGAAACATATATTTGTACTGTGTGCAGAATGTTTTTTTTTGAAATCTTGGCAAGTGTGACAAAGGAACAACTCTCGCCACTCACCCCCTGCAGCAACCTGCTGTTCTCGCTCTCTTAACATCTCGTATCTAAAGATATCTTAAAATAAAACCAAGTGAAGACACTAATGTGAATTTTATTGTTGTTTATGATTCTTTATTTCCTTCAGATTAGATGCGATTGCTCGTCTGTCCTCTGTATCACCACCAGACAGTATCTATGAATCTTCACACGTCTTAACATTAAGCTCGGCCAGTTTATAACACTGTATCTTTCATAGTCTAACATTAACGTGTCCAAATTTAATCATTAACAACTTCTGGCAATATACATTATCTGTTTACACAACATAACATGAAGCTCCGGCGCTTCATTTCAATGTATCTTTACACTGTTATGTAACGTCTAGCTGAGGGAAGAAGTGACTATGGTAGTGAGGAGGGAAGAAGTGACTATGGTAGTGAGGAGGGAAGTGACTATGGTAGTGAGGAGGGAAGACGTGACTATGGTAGTGTGGGGGGGGGGGAGGAGAGGTGACTATGATAGTGAGAAGGGAAGGAGAGGTGACTATGGTAGTGTGGGACGAAGAAGACGTGACTATGGTAGTGTGGGACGAAGACGTGACTATGGTAGTGTGGGAAGGAGAGGTGACTATGGTAGTGTGGGACGAAGAAGACGTGACTATGGTAGTGTGGGACGAAGGCGTGACTATGGTAGTGTGGGACGAAGAAGACGTGACTATGGTAGTGTGGGACGAAGAAGACGTGACTATGGTAGTGTGAGACGAAGAAGACGTAACTATGGTAGTGTGGGACGAAGACGTGACTATGGTAGTGTGGGAAGGAGAGGTGACTATGGTAGTAAGGAGAGATGGAGAGGTGACTATGGTAGTGTAGACATAATAGGGAAGGAGAGGGAGGTGACTACGGATGTTTAAAGGGAGGGGTAACTATGGATGTGTGGAGGGACGGGAGGGGTAACTATGGATGTGTGGAGGGACGGGAGGGGTAACTATGGATGTGTGGAGGGACGGGAGGGGTAACTATGATGTGTGGAGGGAGGAGGGGTAACTATGATGTGTGGAGGGAGGAGGGGTAACTATGATGAGTGGAGGGAGGAGGGGTAACTATGATGTGTGGAGGGAGGAGGGGTAACTATGATGTGTGGAGGGAGGAGGGGTAACTATGTGTGGAGGGACGGGAGGGGTAACTATGATGTGTGGAGGGACGGGAGGGGTAACTATGGATGTGTGGAGGGACGGGAGGGGTAACTATGATGTGTGGAGGCAGGAGGGGTAACTATGGATGTGTGGAGGGACGGGAGGGGTAACTATGGATGTGTGGAGGGACGGGAGGGGTAACTATGGATGTGTGGAGGGACGGGAGGGGTAACTATGATGTGTGGAGGGACGGGAGGGGTAACTATGGATGTGTGGAGGGACGGGAGGGGTAACTATGATGTGTGGAGGGAGGAGGGGTAACTATGTATGGAAGGAGGGGTAACTATGTGTGTGGAGGGAGGGGTAACTATGTGTGTGGAGGGAGGGGTAACTATGTGTGTGTGGAGGGAGGGGTAACTATGTGTGTGGAGGGAGGGGTAACTATGTGTGTGGAGGGAGGGGTAACTATGTGTGTGGAGGGAGGGGTAACTATGTGTGTGGAGGGAGGGGTAACTATGTGTGTGGAGGGAGGGGTAACTATGTGTGTGGAGGGAGGGGTAACTATGTGTGTGGAGGGAGGGGTAACTATGTGTGTGGAGGGAGGGGTAACTATGGATGTGTGGAAGGAAGGGAGGGGTAACTATGATGTGTGGAGGGAGGAGGGGTAACTATGTGTGGAGGGAGTGATGGGTAACTATGGGTGTGTGGCGGGAGGGAGGGGTAACTATGGGTGTGGAGGGAAGGGTAACTATGGGTGTGTGGAGGGGGTGAGGGGTAAATTTGGGTGTGGAGGGAGGGGTAACTGTGTGTGTGGAGGGGGTGAGGAGTAACTATGTCTGGAGGGACGGGAGGGGTAATTATGTGTGGAGGGAGGGAGGGGTAACTATGTGTGGAGGGACGGGAGGGGTAACTATGATGTGTGGAGGGACGGGGGAGGTAACTATGTGTGGAGGCAGGGGTAACTATGTCTGGAGGGACGGGAGGGGTAACTATGATGTGTGGAGGGAGGGAGGGGTAACTATGTGTGGAGGGATGGGAGGGGTAACTATGATGTGTGGAGGGAGGGGTAACTATGATGTGTGGAGGAAGTGAGGGGTAACTATGGGTGTGTGGAGGGAGGGATGGGTAACTATGATGTGTGGAGGGACGGGAGGGGTAACTATGATGTCTGGAGAGACGGGAGGGGTAACTGATGTGTGGAGGGAGGGAGGGGTAACTATGATGTGTGGAGGGACGGGAGGGGTAACTATGATGTGTGGAGGGACGGGAGGGGTAACTATGATGTGTGGAGGGAGGGGTAACTAGGATGTGTGGAGGGAGGGAGGGGTAACTATGATGTGTGGAGGGAGGGAGGGGTAGCTATGTGTGGAGGGAGTGAAGGGTAACTGTATGTGGAGGGAGTGAGGGGTAACTATGATGTGTGGAGGGACGGGAGGGGTAACTAGGATGTGTGGAGGGAGGGAGGGGTAACTGTATGTGAAGAGAGTGAAGGGTAACTATGATGTATGGAGGGAGTGAGGGGTAACTATGGGTGTGTGGAGGGAGGGAGGGGTAACTATGATGTGTGGAGGGACGGAAGGGGTAACTATGTGTGGAGGGAGTGAGGGGTAACTATGGGTGTGTGGAGGGAGTGAGGGGTAACTATGGGTGTGTGGAGGGAGTGAGGGGTAACTAGGATGTGTGGAGGGGGATGTGTGAGGGGTAACTAGGAGGGAGGGAGGGGTAACTATGATGTGTGGAGGGACGGAAGGGGTAACTATGTGTGGAGGGAGTGAGGGGTAACTATGTGTGGAGGGAGTGAGGGGTAACTATGGGTGTGTGGAGGGAGTGAGGGGTAACTATGGGTGTGTGGAGGGAGTGAGGGGTAACTAGGATGTGTGGAGGGAGTGAGGGGTAACTATGGGTGTGTGGAGGGAGTGAGGGGTAACTATGGGTGTGTGGAGGGAGTGAGGGGTAACTATGATGTGTGGAAGGAGGGGTAACTATGATGTGTGGAAGGGTAACTATGATGTGTGGAGGGAGGGGTAACTATGATGTGTGGAGGGAGGGAGGGGTAACTATGATGTGTGGAGGGAAGGAGGGAGAGACAGTGATGATGTGTGGAGGGAAGGAGGAGTAACTATGATGTGTGGAGGGAGGGAGGGAGGGGTAACTATGATGTGTGGGAGGAGGGGTAACTATGGGTGTGTGGGAGGGAGGGGTAACTATGATGTGTGGAGGGAAGGGAGGGGTAACTATGATGTGTGGAGGGAGGGAGGGGTAACTATGGATGGTTGGAGGGAGTGAGGGGTAAGTATGGATGTGTGGAGGGAGGGAGAGAGGGAGGGAGTGAGGAAGGGAGGGAGGGAGTGAGGAAGGGAGGGAGGAAGCCTCAAATGTCATTTCCTGTGTCGCTCACTGCTTATGCTCCCTATACTGCACTGTGCTTTACTCAACCTACACCACACTGCCCCTGACACACCCTACCTACACCATACTGCCCCTGACACACCCTACCTACACCACACTGCCCCTGACACACCCTACCTACACCATACTGCCCCTGACACACCCTACCTACACCACACTGCCCCTGACACACCCTATCTACACCACACTGCCCCTGACACACCCTACCTACACCACACTGCCCCTGACACACCCTATCTACACCACACTGCCCCTGACACACCCTACCTACACCACACTGCCCCTGACACACCCTACCTACACCACACTGCCCCTGACACACCCTACCTACACCAGACTGCCCCTGACACACCCTACCTACACCACACTGCCCCTGACACACCCTATCTACACCAAACTGCCCCTGACACACCCTACCTACACCATACTGCCCCTGACACACCCTACCTACACCATACTGCCCCTGACATACCCTACCTACACCATACTGCCCCTGACACACCCTACCTACACCACACTGCCCCTGACACACCCTATCTACACCACACTGCCCCTGACACACCCTACCTACACCACACTGCCCCTGACACACCCTATCTACACCACACTGCCCCTGACACACCCTACCTACACCACACTGCCCCTGACACACCCTACCTACACCACACTGCCCCTGACACACCCTACCTACACCATACTGCCCCTGACACACCCTACCTACACCACACTGCCCCTGACACACCCTACCTACACCATACTGCCCCTGACACACCCTACCTACACCACACTGCCCCTGACACACCCTATCTACACCACACTGCCCCTGACACACCCTATCTACACCACACTGCCCCTGACACACCCTATCTACACCACACTGCCCCTGACACACCCTACCTACACCACACTGCCCCTGACACACCCTATCTACACCACACTGCCCCTGACACACCCTATCTACACCACACTGCCCCTGACACACCCTATCTACACCAAACTGCCCCTGACACACCCTACCTACACCATACTGCCCCTGACACACCCTACCTACACCATACTGCCCCTGACACACCCTACCTACACCACACTGCCCCTGACACACCCTACCTACACCATACTGCCCCTGACACACCCTACCTACACCATACTGCCCCTGACACACCCTACCTACACCATACTGCCCCTGACACACCCTACCTACACCACACTGCCCCTGACACACCCTATCTACACCACACTGCCCCTGACACACCCTATCTACACCACACTGCCCCTGACACACCCTATCTACACCACACTGCCCCTGACACACCCTATCTACACCACACTGCCCCTGACACACCCTATCTACACCACACTGCCCCTGACACACCCTATCTACACCACACTGCCCCTGACACACCCTACCTACACCACACTGCCCCTGACACACCCTACCTACACCATACTGCCCGACACACCCTACCTACACCACACTGCCCCTGACACACCCTACCTACACCTCACACTGCTTCGGATGCACCCTGCCTACACCTTACTGCCTCTGATACACCCTACTCACACCTCACTCTGCCCCTGATACAACCTACGTACACCTCACTACATTTGATATACCCTACCTACACTTCACTACCTTTGATACACCCTACCTTTATCTCACACTGCCCCTGACACACCCTACCTGCACCTCTCACTGCCCCTGATACACCCTACCCACACCTCACACTGCCTCCGATACAGCCTGCCTACACCTCGCACTGCCCCTGATATACCCTACCTACATCTCACACTGTCCCTGATACTTCCTACCTGCACCTCGCACTGACTCTGATACACCATATCTGCACCTCACATCTCACATTGTCCCTAATACACCCTACCTACACCTCACACTGCCCCTGATACACCCTACCTATACCTCATACTGCTTCTGATTCACCCTTCCTACAGTTCACACTGCCTGATACACCCTACCTACACCTCACACTGCCTGATATACCCTACCTACACCTCACACTGCCTCTAATGCACCCTACCTACACCTCACACTGCCCCTGATACACCCTACCTATACCTCATACTGCTTCTGATTCACCCTTCCTACAGTTCACACTGCCTGATACACCCTACCTACACCTCACACTGCCTCTAATGCACCCTACCTACACCTCACACTGCCTCTAATGCACCCTACCTACACCTCACATTGCCTCTGATACAACCTACCTATATCTCACACTGCCCCTGATACACCCTACCTACACCTCACACTGCTCCTGATACACCCTACCTACACCTCACACTGCCTCTAATGCACCCTACCTACACCTCACACTGCCTCTAATGCACCCTACCTACACCTCACATTGCCTCTGATACAACCTACCTATATCTCACACTGCCCCTGATACACCCTACCTACACCTCACACTGCTCCTGATACACCCTACCTACACCTCACACTGCCTCTGATACACCCTACCTACACCTCACACTGCCTCTAATGCACCCTACCTACACCTCACATTGCCTCTGATACACCCTACCTATATCTCACACTGCCCCTGATACATCCTACCTACATCTCACACTGCCTCTGATACAACCTGCCTGCATCTCTCACTTTCGGCTGATACACTCAGCTTACACTACAGCCTACAAGCCTCACTTCTCCCACATCACAGAGAATTAGATAGCGTCTCTCTCCAAATTTAGCGTACGGAAGTTCGAGCCATCACCACCACAATTCCTTGTCCTAAACGATCCACAAGGGTTAATGCTTCACATAAATGTAATAACACTGACGTACCACACACCTTATACACAACTCAGGCAACGCCCCGGTTGCATTACTCAACATTAACCACTACTTATAGTTACACTAACGCCCACTGCCAAGTCGTTGGCTTCTTGTGGCACCGCCCCTAGTGTTCTACCCACTCAGCCTCCTCTTCCCTTTGTATACCTCTGACATACCTGTGATCAGTTTCAAGAGTTCTACCATCACAGCCATGCCTGAGGCATGGCTGTGATGCGTACTTTTTGCTTTTTCACTACCGTCTACAGAATGGAGATGGGTACACAATACACTAGCAGCTTCAGTGGCAAAATCTAGACTAACTGCCACAGACGAAACCAACCACTCATCCTCGCTCAACGTTTATATCTCACTTCCCCATTACCTACTTTTTTTCTTTCTGGAATATGACAAGGAAACTTAAGCAAGATTCTGGTTCTCTCAAGGTAGCCGCAACACTGAGGGCTCACCCACATTGTAAATATATAGAATAGTGTTGCCGCACACGGAAACCATCATACAGAACAGGGTAGCTACACACTGCGAGTGTACCTTCACTATTATACAGAGAATGATAACCACTCAGTGAACTCAATTTCTTTTACAAGACAAACTGATGCAGTGTGCGCGCTTCTTGGCCACGCCCAGGTCATCTTATCTAACCCTGCGCCACAATCAGAACAACCTACAGCTTAAAGTTGCCCTAATCAAGAATTGGTGGCCTTGCTTCGCCTTCAAGTAGACCACTTTTTAACTGTTGTAAATTATATAAAATACCGACAAGCTCATGATTAAGACATGTGCAACAGTTAGGTATTTTTAGTGTTGAAACGTTTCACCTACACAGTAGGCTTCTTCAGTCAACTACAGAAGGCATCAGGTATAGTAGTGAAATGAGGATATAGTATTTGAGGCGGTTAGTCCCTCAGCCTGAAGAAGAGTTCAGCTCTATGGTCTGGAACGATAATGTCGTTCTCAGAAAATATTGCAACATACACTGTACCCACACGTGGAGGCACAGCACCCACAGCTAATATACACTTCTCGCACCTGATGCCACCATGCCCACACCGACCCTACTCGCATCACACCTACGCCCACAGACATCCTACTTACGCCCACCACTACTTACGCACACTTACGACAACTGAACTACGCGACCTACTATAGCGCGGTCCTCGCACCACACTTGTGACTGGGATCATACACCATTCCATTCCAACAACATATGGTCCAATCCGTTTTTTACTCCTCTTGGACGCATCAATTTCTCTTCACATAACTTATTAGTAGCCTCCATTTTCGCGCAGACAAGCTGTCAGCTTCATTCAGGCCAAAACTCACTCTCTCTCTCTCTCTCTCTCTCTCTCTCTCTCTCTCTCTTTTACACAGGGTTTGACAAGGTTAAGGATCCCTAGCTTTATTGACAAGCTATTTACACGTTAAGGATTCCTAATTTTATTGACAAGCTAAGAGCTGTTACCTACATCAGCTCATTTGAAAGCATTTTTATTGTTATGAGACATACAAGTAGGGAACAGGATGAAGTTGGAGCCATCTGTGGGCCAGCATTTTCATTTGATCAACTGACTCTCTCTCTCTCTCTCTCTCTCTCTCCGAGCCATCGATATCCTAGCAATGACTGTCTTCCTCACCTTTAGTCTTAAGAGCATCTCCTGGGACCACCGAGAATCTACCATTAACCAGCTTCTCCTCTCAAACCTCCCTCCCCTACACACACACAACCAGAGAATGTACAAAAAAAAAATGCAGACTAATCCTAGAACTATGAGGAATGCGCTATGACTGGAGGAACTGATATTTAAACATACTTATTTAGAATGTGAGGACCATCACCAAGAAGGAATGAAAGCTAAACCAATGTTTTAGTCTCATGCTAGTAGACGCATAATAACCCTGAAAATTGGTGGAGGCAAACTCAATACAGTTCCAATTACAGGTCCTGAAGAGGCCAGGATCCAAGAAAGCTGGCCAAGGTAGTTTCTGAAGCGGGACAAGAGCTATAACTGAAACCCTGCAACATAAAAGGGACATATTCTATCTGAGAACATCACTGAAGAGGCTGAAGAAGACAAGATGTTATACATACACGATGTATGGTAAGTACAACATAGTATGCTGACCCTCCACCTCGTGTGTATGTATGGAGACTCCATCTAACGCCAATGAAACCTCCGTCAAGTATGTGGGTTATTCTCTTCCTTAATTATATATATATAATATATATATATATATATATATATATATATATATATATTATATATATATATATATATATATGAGAATAACCCACGTGAATACAAAACAAAGGTCCTCTTCAGCAGATACCTTAGATGGAGGTCGAAATATATTGAGAACAATTCTTGTTTTGTCCCCGTATGTTTTACCATTCTACTAACTAGTGTTCATTAAGCTTTGATGCTCACTCGCTCTTTTCTTTTAATGAGAGACAGAGAGAGAGAGAGAGAGAGAGAGAGAGAGAGAGAGAGAGAGAGAATCAACAAGCACAAGAGAGGAAGCAATGTATACAAGAATCAGATCACAACCTGAGGCAAGTGACCTCAGGGTCAGGACAAATTGCGTCAAGTCTTCACTGGCCTTGCAAGACGTTAAAATTAGGTTATGATGTAATCACATATCCCAAACGAGGGTTTTGAGACTTACACAGACAATTTATTCTGTCTACTACGTTTGCAACTTCCATATCAATATTATGATTATAAACAGATATATGTTGACATAATATTGAACTATTAAGCAGACCTTTGCTTCAGTGCTTAAATTCTTTCTAGTTTGTGATATGCCCGATTAGTCTTAAAGGGAAATTTACTTTAGCTAATTATTATTATTATTACTATTATTATAGGTCAGCGCTTATATCATGAGTCATACAGCGCCTTGAGATTAAAAAATAATCCTAAGCGAACCTAGGGAGATGAGCTTCAATTCTGTGGATCAAGAGCACCTACTAGCATCTCGTGCATCTGTTTCCTGAGAGGATGGACAAAGCCAAGAGAGAAAGGAAGACAAAGAAAAGAGGCAAGGGGAGGAAAAGAGGGAGGGTAGGAAGGGGAAGAAATGACTGAGATCATATCGCGGGTTGTGTGGGAGGGTACAACACTGAGGATGAGGGTCCCCAGTAAAGTTCTAGAGGTGGTA
Organism: Cherax quadricarinatus; assembly: GCF_038502225.1. Classification (NCBI taxonomy): domain Eukaryota; kingdom Metazoa; phylum Arthropoda; class Malacostraca; order Decapoda; family Parastacidae; genus Cherax; species Cherax quadricarinatus. Next base: position 35,065,713 of record NC_091300.1, on the reverse strand, counting down.
CCTCCCTATATTTGTGTGTGTGTGTGTGTGTGTGTGTGTGTGTGTGTGTGTGTGTGTGTGTGTGTGTGTGTGTGTGTGTGTGTGTGTGTGTGTATATATATATATATATATATATATATATATATATATATATATATATATATATATATATATAATCGTGCCGAATAGGCAAAACTTGCTTAAATAGCAACGCTCTTCCTTCCGAATAAGGCAAGCGAAAATTTGTATATGCAATAATTTCGCAAAAATTATTCTGAACCTAACAATAAAAATATATTTCACTGTGTTTGCTTATTATTAAATTATTGAAAACTTATCTAAAATATATTCATGTATTTAGTTGGATTAGGCTAAATTAAACTGCGCTTGTTATAATAAGTTTAGGTAAGTTTTCCAAAGTTCTTTTGGCACAAAATTATTAATTTTTACATTAAAATAAATGAAAAAAAAATATCTTTAAACGTATAAGAGAAAATTTTAGAAAGGACTTAATTTTAAAGTTCTTGCTAATTGACCAGTTTTACCTATTCGGCATATTATATATATATATGTATATATATATATATATATATATATATATATATATATGTGTGTGTGTGTGTGTGTGTGTGTGTGTGTGTGTGTGTGTGTGTGTGTGTGTGTGTGTGTGTGTGTGTGTGTGTGTCGTGCCGAATAGGCAGAACTTGCGATCTTGGCTTAAATAGCAACACTCATCTTGCCATATAGGACAAGCGAAAATTTGTGTATGCAACAATTTCGCCAAAATCATTCTGAACCTAACGAAAAACAATATATTTCACTGTGTTTGTTTAGTATTAAATTATTGTAAACAAATCTAAAATATATTTAGAGAGAAGCTCCAGCACAAAATATATTTAGTTGGGTTAGGCTATAAAATAAATTGTTCTTGTTATAATAAGGTTAGGTAAGTTTTCTACGCTTCTTTTGGTGCAAAATTAAAAATTTTTACATTAACATTAATGAAAAATATATATCTTTAAACGTATAAGAGAAAATTTTAGAAAGAACTTAATTTTAAATGAGTTCTTGCTAATTGACCAGTTTTACATATTATGTGTGGAAAAAAGAAGAATGGTCAATGTAGTGATTTGTGGAACCAGTGAAGTGATCAACACATGGATCCAGCCAAGGTAATTGCTCTGTTACAGTTATTACAACCAGTCACTGGTGAATTTAGTGTGATACCACGATACGTTGCAAAACACACACACACACACACACACACACACACACACACACACACACACACAGTCACTGACATGCATAGTATGCAAAGTCATGGAGAAGCTTATCAGGAGAAGAGTGGTGGAGCACCTAGAAAGGAATGAGGTTATACATGATAACCAGCACGGTTTCAGGGAAGGGAAATACTGTATCACAAATCTACTGGAGTTTTACAAGCTGACAGAAGGAAGACAGGAGAGAGAAGAGAGACGGATCGGTAGATTGCATTTTTCTCGAACTGTAAGACGGCTTTCGACAGAGTTCCGCACAAGAGCTAGAGAAGCAGGCAGGACTAACAGGAAAGGCACTGCAATGGATCAGAGAATACCTGACAGGAAGGAAACAACTAATGATGGTACGTGATGAGGTGTCAGAGTGGGAGCCTGTGGCAAGCGGGATTCCTCAGCAGTTAGTCCTGTTTTTGGTTTAAGTAAATGACATGACGGAAGGGATAAATTCAGAGATTCAGTGGTGTCCCTTTTTGCAGACGATGTAAAGCTAATGCGGGGAATTCAAACGGATGAGGATCAGGTAGGACTAGAAAGTTATCTGGACAGGCTGCAAACCTAGTCCAACAACTTGTTCCTGGCGTTTAATTCCAATAAGTGCAAAGTCTACCTGGAGGGATCCTACCTACCATTCCGGGGATCAACGTCCCCGCGGCCCGGTCCACGACCAGGCCTCCCGGTGGATCAGGGCCTGATCAACGAGGCTGTTACTGCTGGCCACACGTAATCCAACGTACGAACCACAGCCCGGCTGATCCGGCACCGTCTTTAGGTATCTGTCCAGCTCCCTCTTGAAGACAACCAGGGGTCTTCCCGTAATGCCCCTTATTGCTGGTGGGTGGCTGTTGAACAGTCTTGGGCCCTGGACATTTATTGTGTTTTCTCTTAGTGTACCAGTGACGCCCCTACTTTTCACTGGGGGTATGTTGCATCGCCTGCCAAGTCTTTTGCTTTCGTATGGAGTGATTGTTGTGTGCATATTAGGGACCAGTCCCTCCAGAATCTTCCAGGTGTAGATTATGATATATCTCTCTCGCCTGTGCTCTAGTGAGTACAAGTCAAGTGCTTCCAGGAGCTCCCAGTAGTTAAGGTGTTTGATGGAACTTATACATGCAGTAAAGGCTCTCTGTACATTCTCTAGCTCTGCAATTTCACCTGCTTTGAATGGGGATGTTAATGTAGAGCAGTATTCCAACCTAGAGAGAATAAGTGATTTAAAAAGGATCATCATTGGCTTAGCATCTCTTGTCTTGAATGTTCTCATTATCCATCCTATCAGTTTCCTAGCAAATGTGATAGTGGCACTGTTGTGATCCTTGAAGGTGAGATCCTCTGACATTACCACTCCCAGGTCTCTCACATTACTTTTCCTCTCTGTTGTGTGATTGGAGTTTGTAGTATACTCAGTTCTAGTTATTATTTCCAGTTTTCCATAATGGAGTAGTTGGAATTTGTCTTCATTGAACATCATATTGTTCTCTGTTGCCCATTGGAAAACTTGGTTTATATCTTTTTGGAGGTTAACAGTGTCCTCAATGGATGACACTCATGCAGATCCTAGTATCGTCTGCAAAAGATGCTACAGCGTTGTGGTTTACATCTCTGTCTATGTCTGATATGAGAATAAGGAACAGGATAGGTGCGAGTACTGTGCCTTGTGGGACAGAGCTCTTCACTATGGCAGCATCTGATTTAACTCTGTTTACCACTACTCTTTGTGTGCGATTGGTTAGAAAGTTGAAGATCCATCTGCCTACTTTGCCGGTTATCCCTTTAGCATGCATTTTGTGTGCTATTACACCATGGTCGCACTTGTCAAAGGCTTTTGCAAAGTCTATGTATACTACATCCGCATTCTGTTTGTTTTCCAGTGCATCTAGGACCATATCATAGTGGTCAAGCAGTTGCTCTGAAACCATGTTGCCCTGGGTTGTGCAATTTTTGGGAGTCTAGGTGGTTTGCTATCCTGCTTCTTAGAACTCTTTCAAAGATTTTTATGATGTGGGACGTTAAAGCTATTGGTCTATAGGTCTTAGCTACTGCTTTGCTGCCACCTTTATGGAGTGGGGCTATATCTGTTGTTTTTAGTGACTGTGGAATCTTGCCTGTGTCTAAGCTCCTTCTCCATAGCATACTTAGGGCCCATGAGAGGGGTTTCTTGCAGTTTTTAATGAACACCGAGTTCCACGAGTCTGGGCCTGGGGCCAAGTGCATGGGCATGTCGTCGATGGCTTTCTCAAAGTCTAGTGGAGTTAGAGTTATGTCATAAATCTGGCCTACATTGGCAGGGTTTTGAGGCTCATTCATGAAAAAATTGTTTGGATCATCTATCTTTAAACTGGTTAGTGGCTCACTGAACACTGAGTCATACTGCAATTTCAGTATCTCGCTCATTTCTTTGTTGTCATCAGTGTAGGATCCATCTTGTCTGAGCAGGGGCCCTATACTAGAAGTGGTTTTTGACTTGTTTTTGGCGTATGAAAAGAAATATTTCGAATTTCTTTCAATTTCATTAATCGCTTTTAGCTCCTCTTGTCTCTCCTGGATCCTGTATGATTCCTTTAACTTCAGCTCAATATTTTCCACTTCCCTGGTTAGCACTACCTTCCGTGTATCAGATAATCTGGCATTCTCAAGCTCAATGATTCTTCGTCTTCTCCTGTAGAGGGAGCGTCTCTCTCTCTCTCCAGTTTACTTCTTCTTTTCTTTTGTCTTATAGGAATATACCTTGAACATACTTCAGCTACCATGAGGGTGATCTTTTTGAGACATTGGTTCAGGTCTATGTAATTTAAGATATCCTCCGAGCATGTTTCATTTAGTGCATAGTTTACCTGATCCCAGATGAGGTTCTTGTTGTTGAAGTTGAATTTGGTAAAGGTACCCTCATAACTGAATGCATTGTGCTGATCAGGACTCCTGTGCATTCAAGTGTGGACTTCAATTAGATTGTGATCAGAATTTGTTGTTTTTGATATTGTTATATTCCTTACCAGGTCCTCATTATTTGTGAAAATAAGGTCCAGTGTGTTCTCCAGTCTTGTTGGCTCCACTATTTGCTGACTTAGGGTGTGTTTGTTGCAGAAATTCAGCAGCTCCTGCGTGTGTGACCTTTCATCTGAGCTACCTCCAGGGATTATTTCTGCTACATTATTTGTTATATTCTTCCATTTTGTGAGTCTTAGATTGAAGTCACCAAGCAGCAAGATGTTTGGGGATGGGGCTGGAAAGTTGTCCAGACAGGAGTCGATTTTTGACAGTTGTTCTTTGAACTGTTGGGAAGTTGCATCCGGTGGCTTATATACAAGTACAATGACTAAGTTTTGGTTCTAGATTTTTATTGTCAGAACTTCAACTACATCATTTGTGGTGTTCAATATCTCTGTGCAAATGAGCGGTTGTATCCAGGTATCCATATTTCACTGTCAAAGTAATCTTTTGCGTGGGTCTCTGTGAAAGCTGCAAACAGTGAATTTGACTCCTCTAGAAGTCCACTAATGAAAGGTATTTTGTTGTTGGTGGATGGCTTAAGGCCCTGTATATTAGCAAATATAAATGAGGTTGTGTTGCATTTTTGTTGGGGGATTTTGTTGTTGGCATCAGTAGCTGTGAGCCCGGAGGCGCCACTGGCTGTGCCTCCAGTCCAACAAGGCTCCAAGGTGGACTATTTTGGTTATCTCTTTCCATTTTCTTTCTTCGTTTCCTACCCCTAAAAAATCACTTGGGGTGTTGTCATAGCTACCATAGTTTCTATGATGTTTTGTATGGGGTGTGTGCCTCCTGGTCCCTTTTAGATGATATGCAGTGCAACTGGTATTGTAACATTGTTTTTCAAGGACTGAAGACTGACACATCTCCAGGTGGAAGTATTTACAAGAGGTAGAACGACACACTCCCTTAGACAGGAGGTCATGGCAATTTTTGGGATGCTCAAAGTTGCATGCCCCATTCGTTTTCCCTGATATTCCGCGTTTACAGATGCCCCAAATATAGTATTTGCACCATTTTGTTTTTGGCTGGGTACAATTCGTGCTGGATGTATTCTTAATCTGTGCTGGCCCTTGGGCTGAACTACAGTCCTCCATAGCCAATCCAGAGACACCACCATCTGCTGTCATGGCACCAACATTTTTCCTGGGAGGGGATTCTCCGACTATATCTGTACTAGAGGCTATGACTGTGATGGCTGCAGAAGAGTCTACCCCAGAGGAGGGCTCCTCTACTACATCTGTACTAGGGGCTATGGCGTTGGTGGCTGTGGAGGAGTCTTTAACTGAATCCAGATTTTTACAGTGGCTGGGGGCTGGGTCTGGGTCAGCCCTAAGGCTGGGGACTGAACTAGCTGCTGCTTTTGTTTCCCTTGTTTTTTCAAGTGTGTATCTGCTTATTTTTGGGTCAGTTGTTGTAGAATGGGCATTCTCTGTGTTAGACTTTACTCCTCTCCTATCTTCCCGTGCTCTATATATTTCAGGTAGACTATTCAATAGTTCCTCCTTTTTTTCGTGTTTATTGTTTATTAACCTCCTGAGTGCTTTCCTGATATCTGTCCATAGTTCCACATCCCTGTTGCAGATCCAGAAACACCTATCTAGATAGATGTCATTTTTGGTTGCAGTGTTTATTCTTGCACAGGTAACAAGATGTTTTGAAAAGCAAAGGTTGCATGTGATTCTAGATTTTTTCCCAAGAGCGTTTTCACATGTCCCACAGGTATACTGTACTGCCATCCTGCCTGTATCCTATTTGCAACTGGGTACCACAAGAACCTGATCTTCACTTTACCTTTCAGCTCTGCATGCAGGTGTGGGTGTTATAGGTCAATACATGGGTATGTGGGATGTAATTAGTATGGAGACTTATTACCCATTAAAAACTTTTATGTTGTATAACATCATATATCATACATCCTACAGCATCTGATTCCTGTCATGATCACTGCTGTTTATCTTGTCCTGGACAGTTATATGTAGTGGTGGTGGCTGGGTTTGGGGTGAGTATCACAATGAGCACATCTGAGGCTCACATCAACCAAATAACTGCTGCAGCATATGGGCGCCTGGCAAACCTACGAATAGTGTTTCGACACCCGAGTAAGGAGTCATTTAAGACGCTGTACACCGTGCACGTCAGACCCATAATTAGAGATTAGCTATAAAACTAAGGGGTGTTTCCTACAAGTAGAGGTTAAGCCGTTAAGGGAAATGAACCTGACGGCACTGGAGGACAGGAGAGATGGGGGGAAGGGACATGATAATTATATAAAATACTGAAAGGAATTGACAAGATGGATAGGGACAGGATGTTTCAGAGACGAGACACAGAAACGAGGGGTCACAACTGGAAGTTGAAAACTCAGATGAGTCACAGGGATATTAGGAAGTATTTCTTCAGTCATAGAGTTGTTAGGAAGTGGAACAATCTGGAGAGTTATGTAGTGGATCCAGGATCCATACATAATTTAAAGAAGAGGTACGATAAAGCTCATGGAGCAGGGAAAGAGTGGACCTAGAAGAGACCAGCGAAGAGGCGGGGCTAGAAGCTGTGAATCGATCGACCTCTGTAACCACAAATAGGTGAGTATATTCAAAAGCTGCTGGCACTACCAGTCCACCATGATACAGGTCCTGCTTCAACCCCACCCACTCACTCCTCTGTCCTATCTCTCTTTCCTAGGATCAAACCTGATTACCCCCACTCTTCCCATTCTCCAGGCCCTGAAAAGACCATTACGGGTTAAATTTAAGAGTCTCCCCACGAATAATTTCCTGCCTTTCCTTTCTTTTCTCTTATCTAGGCTTTCTAAACAATTTAATATCGGCGCTTGCGGATCTTATATATGTTGAAAGATGCAGAGCTTATTTACCATGTTAACAGTATATTTTAAGATGAGTGTTGAAGTTGGTGAATTCCTCGAGGGCTTAACAGGAGTGAGTGGCCAGGATCCACAAATACGAAGGCAGCTGTAAAAACAACAGCCTAGGCAGTGAGTAAATATCGTCGAAGACAAGACGAAGTCACCGAAAAAAAGGGAGGAGGAAAATGGGAGCGAGGGGAGGAAGAGGGAGGGGACGAGGAGGAAGGATGGATGGAGGAAGCAGGAAGCATAAGGGAAGAAGGAAGAAGAGGGAGGGAAGGAGATACGCGGAGGGAAGGAGAAAGCGGGTGGGGAGGAGGAAGTTGGAGAGGAAAGAGGAATAGACAGGTCAGATGCAGGTCAGCAACCAGTTCCAGGTATACCTAACCTATATCTCAGAAACACTTGGTCAGAGCTTGCCTTACATTCATAATAAACACTCTCGTCTAAGACAGCACATGAAAGAAGACCGAGAAAATCAAGCGAGATAATGTCAGACAGCTAAAGAAAAGTCGGATATACTGCCCATTACAATGAGGAGCGAATATTTAGCCAATATGAACACTATTAAAAAAAAAAAACTACGCATTAGATGAAACATTTCTTCAGCAAGAAAGGTGGAAATAGGAGAGTGGAGAGTGTGTGGTGGCCAGAGTTTAGGTTACCCGTGAATGTGGCAGATTGATGTAGTAACATCAGGACAAGAAAGACAATGTAAAGTGTGTGGAAAGAGGAGGATAAACACACTCTTCGACGCCATGTCTTAGAATGATGTACCATTCAAAAAGATTGCCTTCATATCGGTGAAAAGCTCTTGATCCAAGGAACTAGAGATACTAACTTTTTCAGCTCAAATCTCAGTGCCTTCCATTCAATCAGGCACTGTGCGACTCTTACGGGTTTTGTGCTTCCCCATAAACGCAATCATAATAATACTATTTATAATAATAATATTTATATCGGTAATGACGTGTCAACTACTGGGCTGTATGTTCTCTACTTCTTTTATGGTGGTATGTTAACACGGGATGAATGGCAATACCCATTACAATCACCCTAGGGGCAGTCTTAAATTATACCTCGGGCAAATTTTCTCGTTTCCTTATTGACTGCTAATGGGAACACATGGTTAAATCTTGTGTAGAAGATTATTACACCTCCGACCAACACACTCGTTTCCTTCTTTCCTATGTCAACACACCAACAAATTTTCCTTGAAGTATTATTACACCGCAGACCAACATGCACCTTTCCTTGCTACTTCCTTTCCTTTTTTTTTTTTTCCTGCGGTATAAGCGATGTCTCACGATGAAGTTAGCTCTTAAGTAGAACGAGGTGAGCACTTATCTTACTAATCACTAGCCAACCAATTTTTAACTTTTTATCTAGTTCAGCAACCAAACTGATTGTTTTAAACGAACTTTGATGCACTCATCATGAATCTCTATCACCTAAGTTTTTTTGAAACTTTACGATCAATATTTGGCTAATTAAGGTTACCTGGAGGTTATTCCGGGGATCAACGCCCCCGCGGCCCGGTCCATGACCAGGCCTCCCGATGGATCAGGGCCTGATCAACTAGGCTGTTACTGCTGGCCGCACGCAGTCCAACGTACGAGCCACAGCCCGGCTGATCCGGCACTGACTTTAGGTATCTGTCCAGCTCTCTCTTGAAGGCAGCCAGGGGCTTACTGGCAATTCCCCTAATGCTTGATGGGAGGAGGTTGAACAGTTTTGGGCCCCGGACACTTATGGTGTTTTCCCTTAGTGTACCAATGGCGCCCCTACTTTTTATTGGGGGCATTTTGCATCGCCTGCCCAGTCTTTTACTTTCGTAGGGAGTGATTTCTGTGTGCAGATTTGGGACCATTCCTTCCAAGATTTTCCAAGTGTAGATTATGATATATCTCTCCCTCCTGCGTTCCAACGAGTACAAGTCAAGTGCTTCCAAGCGTTCCCAGTAGTTAAGGTGCTTGACAGAACTTATACGTGCAGTAAAGGATCTTTGTACACTCTCTAGATCTGCGATTTCACCTGCTTTGAATGGAGATATTAATGTACAGCAGTATTCCAGCCTAGAGAGAACAAGTGATTTGAAAAGGATCATCATGGGCTTGGCATCTCTCGTTTTGAAAGTTCTCATTATCCATCCTATCATTTTCTTTGCACGTGCGATCGTGGCACTGTTGTGATCCTTGAAAGTGAGATCCTCAGACATTACTACTCCCAGGTCCCTTACATTATTTTTCCGCTCTATTGTATGGCCGGAGTCAGGTTGAAGAACCACACGATATATGTTACCTAACAAAGATATTATACTCAGCATAGTTATTAAGTGTGGTACATGCAATCACAACAATTTATCTTAACGTCAATTCATTAATATAAACATAAAAAATAAATTCTCATACAGTCATACAAACATATTTGCATCACAGTTTTCTGGTTTTATCGTTTGTGTTCGGTTTAGCTCTCCCGCAGCAGTGTTTGGTTTAGCTCTCCAGCAGCAGTGTTCGGTTTAGCTCTCCCGCAGCAGTGTTTGGTTTAACTCTCCTGCAGCAGTGTTTGGTTTAGCTCTCCCGCAGCAGTGTTCAGCATAACTCTCCCGCAGCAGTGTTTAGTATAGCTCTCCCGCAGCAGTGTTTAGTATAGCTCTCCCGCAGCAGTGTTTAGTATAGCTCTCCCGCAGCAGTGTTTAGTATAGCTCTCCCGAAGCAGTGTTTAGAATAGCTCTCCCACAGCAGTGTTTAGTATAGCTCTCCCGCAGCAGTGTTTAGAATAGCTCTCCCGCAGCAATGTTTAGTATAGCTCTCCCGCAGCAGTGTTTAGTATAGCTCTCCCGAAGCAGTGTTTAGTATAGCTCTCCCGAAGCAGTGTTTAGTATAGCTCTCCCGCAGCAGTGTTTAGTATAGCTCTCCCGCAGCAGTGTTTAGTATAGCTCTCCCGCAGCAATGTTTAGTATAGCTCTCCCGCAGCAATGTTTAGTATAGCTCTCCCAAAGCAGTGTTTAGTATAGCTCTCCCGCAGCAGTGTTTAGTATAGCTCTCCCGCAGCAGTGTTTAGTATAGCTCTCCCGCAGCAATGTTTAGTATAGCTCTCCCGCAGCAATGTTTAGTATAGCTCTCCCGAAGCAGTGTTTAGTATAGCTCTCCCGCAGCAGTGTTTAGTATAGCTCTCCCGCAGCAGTGTTTAGTATAGCTCTCCCGCAGCAATGTTTAGTATAGCTCTCCCGCAGCAGTGTTTAGTATAGCTCTCCCGCAGCAGTGTTTAGTATAGCTCTCCCGAAGCAGTGTTTAGTATAGCTCTCCCGCAGCAATGTTTAGTATAGCTCTCCCGCAGCAGTGTTTAGTATAGCTCTCCCGAAGCAGTGTTTAGTATAGCTCTCCCGCAGCAATGTTTAGTATAGCTCTCCCGCAGCAGTGTTTAGTATAGCTCTCCCGAAGCAGTGTTTAGTATAGCTCTCCCGAAGCAGTGTTTAGTATAGCTCTCCCGCAGCAATGTTTAGTATAGCTCTCCCGCAGCAGTGTTTAGTATAGCTCTCCCGAAGCAGTGTTTAGTATAGCTCTCCCGAAGCAGTGTTTAGTATAGCTCTCCCGCAGCAATGTTTAGTATAGCTCTCCCGCAGCAATGTTTAGTATAGCTCTCCCGCAGCAATGTTTAGTATAGCTCTCCCGCAGCAGTGTTTAGTATAGCTCTCCCGCAGCAATGTTTAGTATAGCTCTCCCGAAGCAGTGTTTAGTATAGCTCTCCCGCAGCAGTGTTTAGTATAGCTCTCCCGCAGCAATGTTTAGTATAGCTCTCCCGCAGCAGTGTTTAGTATAGCTCTCCCGCAGCAATGTTTAGTATAGCTCTCCCGCAGCAATGTTTAGTATAGCTCTCCCGCAGCAGTGTTCGGTTTAGCTCTCCCGCAGCAGTGTTCGGTTTAGCTCTCCCGCAGCAGTGTTCGGTTTAGCTCTCCCGCAGCAGTGTTCGGTTTAGCTCTCCCGCAGCAGTGTTCGGTATAGCTCTCCCGCAGCAGTGTTCGGTTTAGCTCTCCCGCAGCAGTGTTTAGTATAGCTCTCCCGAAGCAGTGTTTAGTATAGCTCTCCCGAAGCAGTGTTTAGTATAGCTCTCCCGCAGCAGTGTTTAGTATAGCTCTCCCGCAGCAGTGTTTAGTATAGCTCTCCCGCAGCAGTGTTTAGTATAGCTCTCCCGCAGCAGTGTTTAGTATAGCTCTCCCGCAGCAGTGTTTAGTATAGCTCTCCCGCAGCAGTGTTTAGTATAGCTCTCCCGCAGCAGTGTTTAGTATAGCTCTCCCGCAGCAGTGTTCGGTTTAGCTCTCCCGCAGCAGTGTTCGGTTTAGCTCTCCCGCAGCAGTGTTCGGTTTAGCTCTCCCGCAGCAGTGTTCGGTTTAGCTCTCCCGCAGCAGTGTTCGGTATAGCTCTCCCGCAGCAGTGTTCGGTTTAGCTCTCCCGCAGCAGTGTTCGGTTTAGCTCTCCCGCAGCAGTGTTCGGTTTAGCTCTCCAGCAGCAGTGTTCGGTTTAGCTCTCCAGCAGCAGTGTTCGGTTTAGCTCTCCCGCAGCAGTGTTCGGTATAGCTCTCCCGCAGCAGTGTTCGGTTTAGCTCTCCCGCAGCAGTGTTCGGTTTAGCTCTCCCGCAGCAGTGTTCGGTTTAGCTCTCCCGCAGCAGTGTTCGGTTTAGCTCTCCAGCAGCAGTGTTCGGTTTAGCTCTCCCGCAGCAGTGTTCGGTTTAGCTCTCCTGCAGCAGTGTTCGGTTTAGCTCTCCCGCAGCAGTGTTCGGTTTAGCTCTCCAGCAGCAGTGTTCGGTTTAGCTCTCCCGCAGCAGTGTTCGGTATAGCTCTCCCGCAGCAGTGTTCGGTTTAGCTCTCCCGCAGCAGTGTTCGGTTTAGCTCTCCAGCAGCAGTGTTCGGTTTAGCTCTCCCGCAGCAGTGTTCGGTATAGCTCTCCCGCAGCAGTGCTCGGTTTAGCTCTCCCACAAGATCGCAATAATGTTATTAGCACAACAGCAAAGAAAATGATAGGATGGATAATTAGAACCTTCAAAAGAAGAGATATATATCAAGGGAATAATAGTTTTTAAGTAATTTGTCCTCTCTAGGCTGAATATCTGAACACTACTGTGCACTAATAGCACAAAACTACAGACCTAGAGATTGTCAAGCATCTAAATTACGGGGAATGATAGAGGTCAATCTGCATGTACCAACTGGAATGCAAGCGAGGAAGATATATAATTATTTTCACCTGGAAAATCCTAGAAGGACTGGTCTTACTCTGCACACAGAAATCCCCCCTACAACAGCAAAGAGGATTGGCAAACGGTGCACAACACTCCCATAAAGAAAAAAAAAGTGCCAAAAGAATACTAAGAGGCCCAAGACTTCAGCAGCCTCCTATCATACACATGGGGAATTATCAACAGACTTCTTGGCGTCTTCAAGAGGAAACTTGGAAAGTTTCTTATGTGTTCATCAGCCGGGCTGTGGAGTGCGTGAGGTCAACAATAAAAGCCTGGCTAGTCAAGCCTTGACCCACCAGAATTTTTGGTCTAGGACGAGGCCGCGAGGATGTTTACCACTGAAAACATCTTTCAGATACATGTGCAAATAAATTAAATTTATCTGTGAAATTTTAAAATGTATAATATTACAATGAATAGTTGGGATTGTATTCGACACTAAACATACATGCTCATAAATATATACACACCTAATTAGAGTTTACAAAAAGGTAGAACAGACGCAATTCAGGAAAGTACACTTTCAAACAATAGCAAGCAGACGAGTTACAAGGATAAATCTGAACATTCGGAGGAGATATAAAAAATACGAGTTCGTTATCTACACAACATCACACGAACACACAGTATATGTATAATTTATGAAAACAAAATTCTAAATTTGAGTTGACTGTTTCCGGCCACAAACCCCCCTCTGGAGACTGGCCTTGTACCCACTTCTCGCTCTCCCCACCAATCCTGGAGACTCAGTCTAAGATAACTCACATCGCCTCGAGTACCATGTCACATAAAACACTCACTCTGGCGAGAAACCCTCACCGGAGCTCAGACAGTGGTTAAATCTCCCTAGTGATAAAATGACACCGGAAATCCTTCAGCGTTAAATATGAGAAGGGGATAGAAGCAAGCGTAGTGCGACGAGGAATTGGGGAAGGCGGAGAGAGAAGGAAAGGTGAAGAAGAAATGGGTTATAAGTGAATAGTTCCGAAGATGATCGCCCCCGCGGCCCGGTCTCAGATCAGGCCTCCCAGAATAGAAAGAAAATATGACAGGGGTAAGAACCATTAACAAACGCAAGAAAGTAACGTGTACGGTGAATGTAGGAAGTAAACTGTAAGCTTACCTGCCATCGTACGTATTCACGAGACAGAAAGATCATCAATCTTGCCAGACTGATGACAAGAGGATTGTCTACCAACTTAGGGTAGGACACGGGACAAGCGACTGGGAGGATAAAGAAAGGGTACAGTAGGTATATTATAATGGTCAACCTAGAAAATGTGAGTAGCCAAAAGGAGTGTGTGAAGTGTTTATGGAGAGGAAAGGTAAACAGCCTTCACTAAAAGACAGTCACCACATTCTTGTTTTTCGTCAATGAAAGGTCTCCATAAGACTGTGTGCAGGTCATCAAGAGAGCAATGCTTACAGTAATTAAAAACCACTACTGGATGAGTCATAATCAACATCATACTTAAACCTACAGAAGGCACTATATATCAACACCATCTGCTTGCAGCCCGATATCTTAACCAGATATCGTGGCAATGTTGTAAAAACAGTTAAACTGGTGACTGTTGAAGGTGCCGTGAACAGGAATGTAATTTGACAGTACTGATCTAGCCGCTCGCAGTGGCTGCTCGTTTTCTGTTCGTGCCCCACACTTCTTCATCGTCTTTTATCTTATATTTATAGTTTTTCCATTGTAGTACAATTTTTTTTTCTACTGATACAGGACAACCTAAACTAAGTTAGAGAAGTGCTACAAACCGTAGTGAAAAGATGAGTTAATTGCTGGAGCTAGCTTAAAGATACATCAGGAGGCACCATTCATGGAGACTCATAACTTCACAAGAACCTACGCCAAATAACTTTTTAAACCTGCAACAAAACACTGCCACGACCGGAAGAGATGCCACTACGTCGGCAGGCGAAAAATGTTATTCTCAAAGAAGAGAATTATAAGTGGCGGCGGCTGCCGAAGATGGAGAAGAAATGGGAAGAAAATGAGAGAGGGAAATTGGGAGGAGAGGGACAGAAGTGGGAGAGGTAGGCAGGGAAGGAGGAGCTAGGGACGGAAGCAGAGAGGGAGGCAGTGAGGAGAGGAAAATAAGTTTGTGACCTGGAGAGCGTTTTGACCTGGTAGATCACTCAGTGATCTACCATAAATAAAACAATACAATTGCTATCATACCAAGTTAAAATAACCAGCATCGTTAAAAAAAAACATTAAATTGTTAATGCCAAGAGACTTCCCTAAAAGTTTCCCAACAACCCTCAAGGCACCCCGGTAATTATAAACACAATGACCTGAGACTGGGTAAAATTAACAGCCACTATCTTCTGGGTGAAAAACCGGTAGCCATTAGAAGCAGCCCACTCCGTGATGCTGGGTCAGTGAGCAGCACGAATCAACCTTCACCTTGAACGAATTTAATAGTCATAAACTGTTGGTGAAACCGGAATAGTCGTCCCCGCAGTCACCGACACTGGAAACGGGGAGGAACGCCGTGCTATAAGCTTCCTCCAGGTCAAAGAAACCGTCAGAGTTTGAATCTGGCGAATTCCTTCTGGATGGCATAAGCCAGCCGAACCAAGGGGTCAGTCGCCGACCAAAACTTGCGGAAACCTAACATAACCCAAGAGTTATAGCGTTTCGTTTCCAAGACCAAGACTAGATGAATTTTCAGCGTCTTCCTAAACAACATGCAAATGTAGCTCACCAAAGTTCGCAAAATAAAGGGAGAGAGAAAATGAGAAGGCAGGAAGGAGAGGGAGGGGAAACTGCAGAGGTAATCAGACGAAGTAACGGCAAGTACTGCTGCTAGCAGGAGCACAAACACATGAATCCGGAGAGATCATACGAGGGAATGAGGCGAAAGGTTACGTTAGAGCATTCATTAGTCATTTAACATCGAGTGTAAACTAGTGATTATGGAAAAATGGAACAAAAGGTTCACAAGAACTTCACAATGATAGCACAGAGTGTAAGAAGCTATCTTGTAGTAAAAGCAGGGAAACCTCTGGTGGGTGGTCACGACCCCTGGATGCCAGTGACTAGCTGTGTGGCATCCCACTCAACCAGTCACGACCCGTGAGTGCCAATGATCTAAGTGGAATCCCACCCTGCCTGCTATTACACGAGCTTGGACTGGGACCGGGCATGGGGGGCGTTGACCACGAAACTTTCAGGTAAACTTCTCGGACATACTCAATGTCTACAGCAACAATACAGTATATCCCAAAAATTGTTTCAAAACCACACACACAATTTGTATATATATATATATATATATATATATATATATATATATATATATATATATATATATATATATATATATTATAGGTAGTAGGTTGGTAAACAGCAACCGCCTTTGATATACCTTTGAAGAGTTTCGAGAGTTTATTTACTCTCGTCTGGTGCTTGCCTGGTCAACCAGACTGTTGCTGCTGGAGGCCCCCTGCCCCACATATCCATCACAGCCTGGTTGATCTGGCACCTGGTGAAGATACTTGTCCAGTTTCCTCTTGAAGGCTTCTACACTTGTTCCAGCAGTGTTTCTGATATCTTCTGCTAAGATGTTGAAAAGTCTGGGACCCCGGATGTTGATACAGTGTTCCCTTATTGTCCCCACCGCACCTCTGCTCCTCACTGGGTTTATTTTACACTTCCTCCCATATCTCTCACTCCCGTATGTTATCTGCACACTGCCATAACAACATACTGGAATGAGATATATGGGAGGAAGTGTAAAATAAACTCAGTGAGGAGCAGAGGTGCGGTGGGGACAGTAAGGGAACACTGTATCAACATTCGGGGTCCCAGACTTTTCAACATCTTACCAGAAGATATCAGAAACACTGCTGGAACAAGTGTAGAAGCCTTCAAGAGGAAACTGGACAAGTATCTTCACCAGATGCCAGATCAACCAGGCAGTGATGGATATGTGGGGCAGGGGGCCTCCAGCAGCAACAGCCTGGTTGACCAAGCAAGCACCAGGGAGGTACTACCGTCCTGCCAAGTGAGTGTAAAACGAAAGCCTGTAATTGTTTACATGATGGTAGGATTGCTGGTGTCCTTTTTCTGTCTCATAAACATGCAAGATTTCAGGTATGTCTTGCTACTTCTACTTACACTTAAGTCACACTACACATACATGTACAAGCATATATATACACACACCCCTCTGGGTTTTCTTCTATTTTCTTTCTAGTTCTTGTTTATTTCCTATCTCCATGGGGAAGTGGAAAAGAATTCTTCCTCCGTAAGCCATGCGTGTTGTAAGCGGCGACTAAAATGCTGGGAGCAAGGGACTAGTAACCCCTTCTCCTGTACAAATTACTAAATTTAAAAAGAAAAACTTTCGCTTTTCTTTTTGGGCCACCCTGTCTTGGTGGTATACGGTCGGTTTCTTGAATATATATATATATATATATATATATATATATATATATAGATATATATATATATATATATATATATGTCGTGCCGAATATGCAGAACTTGCGATCTTGGCTTAAATAGCAACGCTCATCTTGCCATATAGGACAAGTGAAAATTTGTGTATGCAATAATTTCGCCAAAATCATTCTAAACCCAACGAAAAAAAATATTTGATTGTGTTTGTTTAGTACTAAATTATTGTAAACGTATTTAAAATATATTTAGTTGGGTTAGGCTAAAATAAGTTGCTCTTGTTATAATAAGGTTAGGTAAGTTTTCTAAGATTCTTTTGGTGCAAAATTAAAAATTTTTACATTAACATTTATGAAAAAAATATATATATATATATATACACACACACACACACACACACATACACACTTGCTAACACACACACACACACACACACACACACACACACACACATACACACACACACACGTCGTGCCAAATAAGTAAAACTTGCTATTTTGGCTTAAATTGCAACGCTCTTCTTGCCTTTTTTTATGCAATAATTTCGCAAAAATCATTCTGAACCTAACAAAAAAAAATATTTTTCATTGTGTTTATTATTAAATTATTGTAAACTTATCTAAAATATATTTAGTTGAATTAGGCTAAATTAAATTGCACTTGTTATAAAGTTAGGTAAATTTCCTAAGGTTCTTTTGGTTCAATTATTATAATCATGGGGAGCACTAAGTCCGTACGATTATACAGCGCATGTGGGGGGTTAGGGGATGGAAGGTATTCAGGCTCAATTCCGGGAACTGGAGCACAGATCCAATTCTCTAGATCAAGAGCCCCTCACCGGCGTCGAGGAACCTCCCTTGAGGGGTCTTTAAGTACAAAATTCAAAATTATTAATTTTTACATTAACTTAAATGAAAAAAATATATTTTTAAACGTATAAGAGAAAATTTTAGAAAAGACTTAATTTGAAATGAGTTCTTGCTGACTGACCAGCTTTACCTATTCGGCACATTATCTATATATATATATATATATATATATATATATATATATATATATATATATATATATATATACAAAAACAGATTAACTTACACCGACTGAATTCACATTAAATATGCAGTTGTAAAGGCTTTGACATTTCTGAAGTTGTGAACTACAAGTCTGAGAGATAGGATACCAGAAAACAGAACATCACCTATAAAATAAAACTGCCGCTACAAAGCTGAAAAAACCCTGGTCCGAATATTCTTAATTAAGCTATTGATTAATTAAATCTAAATTTATGCAGGCAGTAGGTTTGTAGGTTTACAGCAACCTAGGGGGGTACTACCATGTATGAAACAAATGCCTGGTAAGTATTCCGCACTCCGGCACGACTGATGGTCTTTTCTACTTTTCATGACCATGAAGTTGTTTATACACACTTACCTTTTATTTTCTGGCGCCTTTCTTATTAGCTTTCATTCTCGTAATATTCGTTTTTCAGTTTAGGAGGCCTGATAGAATACTGGGCTGTGGGGAAAAAATAATCCCAGAATTACGAACAGATATTGTGTTTAACTTCGTAGTGTGGTGGTTGCGAGGAACATATGCTAGAGCAACATGCTCCTCCCACGGGGATTGTCCTATCAATCCCTTCATTGGAACGAGACCTTCGGTATTGAAGGACTCTTGATCCAAGGAATTTGAACGATCTTTCCCTTTCTCGGATCAAATCTAATTATCTCCCATTCCTCACGCGCTGAATGACTTTTATAAATACAGAACTTCCCTCTGAATATAATAATAATCACTGATGTATACCTCGGGTACCATTTTAGCATTAATTAAACAAATTCACTGATGATATATATTTCACCAATCGTGTAAAAGAAAAAAAAAATATGTAGTATATAACATTATTCTAAACGTAAAAGATTTTATCACAGTTTTTAGATACATACAGAAAAACTAAGATTCCTTTCTTATGTAAACATATAAAAATATCAAAGTTATCCATATGGTAAATTTGTAGATTATCTTATATTGCTCTAACGTCCAACGAACAATGTAAAATAAAATCTCCGAAGTGGATGTAGTTAGAAACAAACAAAACTGAACTTACACTGAGGCGAGACTATGCAGCTCATCATCTGCTGTTAAAGAATGTGTGGGGTGAATCTGGCGTAGTTCCTGCTTATTAATTATCATCCCAGCACGCACTCTCGAAATTCCTTCTCCCCCCCCCTCCTCCTCCCTACCCGACAACCTAGCTTCATATATCATAAATTAGTTGAGAAAAGCCTCACCAATCTTCACTGTTTAATTTCGTCACGAACTTTTCTTTTAGGAAGATACTTCATGGTCGTAATTTTTTTCATGAACATACCTCATAGCTGTATATTTTACAACGGGGAATAAAAATATTAAAAAATGACAAAACAATAATGTATTACCACCGAGGATACCTAATACCAAGAATGTTTCACGTCTGGTAAGCCTCAAGACACAGGGTACAGCAATGAGCACATCTCTCTCAGCCATTACCCCTACCATCCTACCCCTTCCCTTCCCTACACACACACACACACACACACACACACACACACACACACACAGGAATGAGCTTATAAATGACAACCAGGACGGATTCAAAGACGGGAAATCCTGTGTCACAAACCTGCTAGAGTTTTATGATAAGGTGACAGCATTAATTAAGACGAAAGAGAGGGAGGTGGGTAGATTGCGTTTTCTTGGACTGTAAGAAGGCTTCTGACACAGTTCCACACAAGAGATTAGTGCAAAAGCTGAAGGGGCAGGTAGGTATAACAGGGAAGGCACTGCAAAGGATCAGAGAATACATGATGGGAAGACAGCAGCGAGTCATGGTACGTGATGAGGTGTTAGAGTGGGCGACTGTGATGAGCGGGCTTCCACAGGGGTCAGTTCTGAGACTGGTGCTGTTCCTGGCATGTGTGACTGAAATGACGGAAGGTATAGACTCAGCAGTGCCCAGGTTTGGCAGACGATGTGAAGTTAATGAGGAGAATTCAGTTGGAGGAGGATAAGGCAGGACTACAGAAGGATCTGGACAGGCTGCAGACCTGGTCCAGCAACTGGTTCCTGGAGTTCAACCCCGCCAAGTGCAGAGTCATGAAAACTGGAGAAGGGCAAAGAAGACCGCAGAAAAAAGTACAGTCTAGGGGGGCCAAAAAGACTACAAACCTCACTCAAGGAAAAGGATCTTGAAATGCGTATAATACCAAGCATATCTCCTGGGGGCGCACATCAACCAAATAGCTGCTACAGCATATGGGCAACTAGCAAACCTAAGAATAGCATTCCGACATCTCAGCAGGGAGTCGTTCCGGAACCTGTACACCGAGTACGTCAGGCCTATACTGGAATATGTAGCTCCAGTTTGAAACCCTCACCTGCTCAAGCACGTCAGGAAACTATAGGAAGGGCAAAGGTTTGCAACAACACTAGTCCCGGAGTTAAGGGGGCATGTCCTACCTGACGACACTGGAGGACAGGAGGGACAGGGGAAACATGATAATGGCATAAAAAATACTGAGAAGAATCGACAAGGTGGACAGAGACAGGATGTTCCAGAGATGGGACACAGCAACAAGGGGTCACAATTGGAAGCTGAAGACTCAGATGAGTCACAGGGATGTTAGGAAGTATTTCTTCAGCCATAGAATTGTCAGGAAGTGGAATAATCTGGAACCTGAGGTTGTGGAGGCAGGTACCATGCATAGCTTTAAGAAGAGGTATGATAAAGCTCATGGAGCAGAATGTGTGGACCTAGCGGCGACCAGTGAAGAGGCGGGGCCAGGAGCTATGATTCGATCCCTGCAACCACAATTAGTTGAGTACAATTAGGCGAGTACACACGCGCGATTGACCCCTTCAACCACATACAGGTGAGTACATATATAAACAATTATAGCTAGCTTTAGTTCAGTTTGCTTTTGTTCCATACAACTATCATACAGAATAGGTTAGCAATATAATGCTGAATATTAAATTTTGCTAACATGAACCATCAATACATGACCCTCTATGGCATGTGCAAATACCTAATTAATAAATATATGGCACCAGAAACTGATAAATTATGCACAACTTCATAACTGCAAATGTATATGTATTCTGTTTTGTCAGCCTAGCGTCCGCCGAGTTGAATGCTCTCAAGATTGTGCAAAATTTAGTGTAAATTTTATAAACAATGAAAACTGCCTAATAAAAATCCCAATGACATCATCATAATGATAAATTAAAAATTATAGATTAAATAAAAGGTACATCAAAAGCCTGGCAAAATAAAGTTGAATGTGAAAAGAGAATTATAATACGCGTTTGTGCACTTGAAGGCGAAAAAGAGTAGAGAGAGAATTAAGGTGTTCAGGGAATGTTGAAGGAGGTTAGAACCAAATGAAAGAATAATTCTTGTGGGTGACCTAAACGTTAAACTGGTAGACTATTGCAGAGGGCACAGCAGGTAAGTTTGAAGTACCAGAGGGTAAAGGATAATTAGAGGCTCTAAGAAATAATGCATATTTCAAGAAAAATAGGATAAATAATTATACGAGATATGATGTGAGCAATAGCATCAGCTGGCTAGATTATGTACTGGCGGAAAAAAAGACTGATGCGTAGACTTTTGTCTTGTATATTTTTCAAGGAGCAACTG
Source organism: Cherax quadricarinatus (assembly GCF_038502225.1). Classification (NCBI taxonomy): domain Eukaryota; kingdom Metazoa; phylum Arthropoda; class Malacostraca; order Decapoda; family Parastacidae; genus Cherax; species Cherax quadricarinatus. The sequence continues at coordinate 35,044,270 of NC_091300.1, read as the reverse complement.
ACAAGTCAGTAACAGTAAAAGGCAGATGCAGTATAAGAAGAATGACATCAGAGGTTAAGAGAAAAAAGTGAATGAATTAAAGGGTATAACGTGAGATATAAGAAACTATTAGTATAATGGTGGGGTAGGGATATTACAGGTAATGAGGGGATTGAAGAGATACGGGGTAGATAAAGAGCGAAGTGTCAGTGTACCCAGCTTATCGATCTCCCCACCCCCCTGTCTCTGGTAATCACTACACAAGTCCCTCGCCCTGACCTGAAAATAAAGTTGATCGGATCGCTGTGTGATGATGAAAGTGCATAACTGGCTGTATCGATGTGTTTAATATTGTCTAGACCTTGGTAACACTAGACCGAAGGCTGATGTTTGCGGTTCGAATATGTTTTCCAGTTGGGGCCTATTAGTCATCTGTCAGACAACACCTGTGGCCTCTACTCCGAGGCAAAATTCCCTGTTGAACGCCAGATCAACTGGGATATTGCTGTCCTCGGCCCACACTTACATAATTACCAAAACCTGTTTAATTCAGCACTCACTGTTTACTTCTACCTTTGTTCCAGCAATATTGCCGTGGAAGCTCTTACCTGCACGAAGAGGCTCAAGAAAAAAAAAAAACTCCCTTTCAGACCACGATGAAGAGAAGAGTTTCTCGTTCAAGAGATGGTAAGAATCAAGTCATGGTCAGACTCGGGTCAAGATATGGTCAGAGTCAGCCCATGCGACTGTCCAGTTTGTGGACGAGGGTTCAATGACCTGATACACACATTCCTTCACGCAACATGAAGGAAAAAACATCTTTTCCGACAGTGGCATTGTAATGAGGACTAAAATTGGCAGTGTGACAAGAGAGATAACCTGGAGCTGGAGAGGCAGCTTCATAGCACGACATCATTACTGACGACAAAGCAGATGGTAAACTGCATCTAACATGTAATCTTAAAATGTACTGGGGAAGCTGAGATCCTACCCGATACACTTGCATTCTACTTCCCTCAGGTCTGATATGGCTGCTTCTTAGGCTTACCATACATGCCCCTTGTTTCCCCTACGTATACAAAACCAACATGCTGATAAGTAAGACACATGTGCAATCGTTAGGTATCTTTATTCCGAAACGTTTCGCCTACACAGTAGGCTTATAGAAGTACCTCTAACCAACTGCAATGTTGTAGCTATACGGTCACCTACCACGTTACTGATCATAATCAACAGGTTTTAATCTGACTGACCGAGCGACAAACGTCTACATCGCCATGTCTATTAGTAATAGATTTGTGAATGTAAATATTTGCGGACGGTGCTAAACTAATAATGATATGAAGGACAACTGAAGGAAAAAAAAGACATGGACAGTTGTGTGTGTTAAGAAAATGGCTATTAGAGTTCATCCCATAAACAAATTAATGAAGTGGAGATATGATAATGCGGCTGAAATTAATCTGGATTATAGACAAGGACAAGCTGACATAAGAGAGACCAGGAAGGGGAAAAATGATATTTAAACATCCGGATAAATCAGAAAATATGCATCTGCAATGCAAGGATGTAAAAAATCGGAATGAGATAGGAAGAAAGAATTATACTGGAAGTTTTGATATACCTCTGATATACCGTTGATGAGTTTCGAGAGTCACATATCCATCACAGCCTGGTTAATCTGGCATTTGGTGAAAATACTTGCCCAGTTTCCTCCTGAAGGCTTCTACACTTGTTCCAGTCATGTTTCTGATATCTTCTGGTAAGATGTTGAATAGTCTGGGGCCACGAATATTGATACAGTGTTCCTCTATGTGACCATCGCACCCCAGCTCCCCACTGGGTTTATTTTGCATGTCTTCCCATATCTTTCACTCCAGTATGCTGTTATGGCAGTGTGCAGATTTGGGACCAGGCTGACTCCATGCGTGGATTTAAAGCAAAGTATGACAAGATTAAATCAATCTTGCAGACCTGGGAGATAAAGTTCGACTCTCACGAGCTGAGCTAGGTAAATAAACACAGCAAAATACACATATACAACACCTCAGAGATAAAAGCCTCCGACAAAGGCCATCAAACTCACAAAGGACCGACCCTCGTCCATTCAAATTAGACTCAACTCTCACATGGTAAACCAATCTTGTAACTTTCACTCTTAACAGCTGCAAATCATCGACCACACACGAGACTACTCCGAGAGAACCTTCATCCATTCGCCAAACTTCCTCAGTCTCTTAAGCCTTAAGGCAACCGATTACGGGAAGCAGTAAAAAAGCATTCCAGTCGACGTGTCGTATCTCCACAGAGCACAGTGATGAAAGTCGCTACTGGGTATAGATAGCAATTTTTTTGTACCATCACTGGTTGCTACGAGAAACAGGAACAGGATGAAAACAATAAAAATAACCACTAGCAATAACAACTTCAGTATATTATTGTTACTGTTTGTGGTATGCCACAAAAACAATAATGCCATCATTAACAACGCAAAAAAAAAAAAAAAAAAAAAAAAAAATCACCTCTACTCCTCCAGAAAAATGAAAATACTTGGCTTCTTAGCAATTATCGCTCAAATTTAAAATATTTTCTTGATTTGAATTATGACATATTAACGTAAGATTAGAGGCTGGTAAAAGTGATATACCTGGACTTTCACAAAGGCTGTACATCAGAAATATAGGTCTTCATCAGAAGCTATTTTTCAAAAGGAAAAGTGGATGGTACTGATGGGTGTCTATTAAGATTGCATATTATTAATATTACATTCACGGAGATGCGCTAAGTCTGTATATATGGACCATACAGAGCCTGGGTGTTATCCGAGAAAAGGGAGGAGCACCTCCAATTCCTTGGATCAAAAGCTCTTTAGAACCAAGGCACACCCTTCAAGGGCAAGATACCTTTAAAACAGGATAGACCTTAAAGTATTTACATGAAAATGACTGGGTACAAAATGTGACGACTTACAAAGCCATGGGAGTAATAGTGGGTAGTGGATCAAGGCAGTCAAAATGTCAACCTTTACTGCAAACATTTAAGTATTATTCGTAAATTGTCGTGTATACACTAAGTGAACTATTCTTCCCAATAACAGAATGCTAAACTTACATTTATTTACTTCTCATAATTAATTCACACCTTATATTATAAGCGAACTTATAGCTGACCTCACAAACCAACACATAGAAGTCACTGTTCACTACATACAGCAAGTGCGAGTAATCCCCGAGGAAGCCAGTGCTAGTATGGAACCCCTCACAGAGTTAAACACCAAGCGAGACTCGGTAAAGGCCAACTGGTACGAGAGCCGAGAGGATAGTGCTACGAGGAAACGCTGCGTCACTTACATACCTTGTTCCCTAACTGGTGCAGAAGAGATGACACACAATCACGACACTCAGAATCATCCCGGGAACAAATGACGCCGACAAAAATACAGTACCAAAGTCTGAGGCCGGGTCGCCGAAGCGATGATTTCCGGAACCCTCTGCAGGCAGCATGGGCAATCGAGGAACCGGAAAAATGAAAATGAATAAAAACAACTAGCCAAAGTACACATCGACAAATTAAAAGCAGCTGACTCTATCCAGACCTTCAAACAGAAAGACCTCTTCACTGTACACCTACACCACACACCATCTACATAACATAATACATCATACCTACCTACTCTATGTAGTACGAACGTGCTGTATCATTAGACAACATTATTATAGCATGTGAGCACAAATATCAGTCACCGTGGTGACGGGGACTCCTTGGCCAGATCACAGAGTTTGGAAGGGCGTCTCCTCAGTTCCTGCGGATGGGTGTACTTATAAGGCCGGAGCAACAGTGATATGCAGGTACCGGGTAGCGCGTACACGCAAGTGGGCACCCCCACACTCCCTGCCCCAAATGTTGCTAGCAATACTGCCCACACACTCCTCGTTCCACTAACGCGTTTCTTGCAACATTACCAACACCTCCATACCTTATACCTTTGATATACCTTTGAAGAATTTCGAGAGTATATCTACTCTCTGAGCCCGGCCATGGGCCAGGCTCGTCTGGTGTTCGCCTGGTCAACCAGGCTGTTGCTGCTCCATCACACGCTACACTAACTTTTTTTAAACCTATGGCTGCTAAAGCCTACCTTAAACAATTTTATCTCTAAAGGGAATCCTTAACCCTTTTCTCAAATTCCATCTGGTAAGAGAGAGCGTAGGTAGTGAGGAAGGGGAAGAGGGGAAGGTAGAGGAAAACGGAAAAGGCTTGTTTAGTGGAAGGGAACAATTCATTCATACCGAGCATAACAATGGTCCTCACTGCCTGGGTAAGGGCGCACAAGTAGTCGATCCCTGCTCCTTACAGCACCATCACATTAGTACAGGGCGCATCAATACCACTTTCTGCTAGAAAAATACTTAGTGCAGAGCAATCCTTCATTATAGAGATTTCTCTCTGGGTAGATAAAAATCAATTTATGCTTCTTTACCGTTATATTATATACTTTGTATATAATATTCATTTCATCACTATATTCATTTCATAACATTCATTTCATCCTCACTATCACCAATTTAAACTGCAAGTTCTTCTGTAATCAGCACTCTGATGACACTCGCTCACCATATTCCTCCTCTTCCACGCTGCAGCCACCAGCTGAACAGAGCGGTGTTAACAGCTGGTCCTCCATCATCACCAGTATTTAACTATAAACATGCCAACACGCCTCTTACCTCAGCACCCTACGCCACCTTATCCCTACATTCCTACCCTCCCTGATGTGCTACCGATTATTTCATTAAGACGTCAACACAATGGTTTCCTCTCTAGAATCTACTCCATGCAGGTTCTATCAACAATGCAGGTTCTATCAACAATGCAGGTTCTATCAACCATGCAGGTTCTATCATCATATTCACAAATACTACACGATTTTGCATACACTGGATAAAAAGCAAAATGTCTACGTAATACATGAGAATTTCGCGAAAGCCCTTGACAGGAGTGACCATGACATGATAACACACAAAAAACTAAGTTACAAACAAATACACACAGAAGTTGGCATATGGAACTTCAATTTTTAACAGGCTGTGTAATTATCTGTTCCTTTAACACATTATACTCAACTCAATTCTCGTTCTGATTATTATATATGGAATACATAGAAGCGTAAATCGTAGAGCGCACTTGACTATGAGTGTGGTACCCATCGAGAATACAGCAAACCTTCAGCCCTATATAAATTAATTCTTTCTGTGGGCGACTGGAAACAATTTGTTGTTCAATTAGAACTAATTTCATATCTCCAATGGAAGTTCGAAAATACAGAAACAAAAGTCAAACCACTCTATAGAGCAGAAAAATATGTGGGGCCTGGGGGGTATCCACGTACGAGGATCTTACATTCAAATAACATGATAATGTTATCACGAATGTAAGGCAAATGACAGGAAAGATAACAAGAACCTTCAAGGCAAAGATGCCCAGGAAAAAATAATATACAAAGAAATTGTACACTCTAGAGTGGAATCGTGTTCTACACTACCCGTATCTTTTCAAACATCTGTATTATTGGGAATGATTAAAACTCTTCACACTGTACCGGTTCAGTGCTGAGGATGGGTAAGAGATGGTATAAAATACTGACACGTGTGAAAAAAAGATACGTGCAGTATTAGGATATTTTACTATTGGGCCGTGCGGACGTGCTGCGCAGTAGCTCCTGATTGAGTTGGCTTTTGCGCAGTGTTGACGTGTACTTAGCTCTGTGAAGACCTGTTTGCGCGCTCTCTACGAATTGAAGCAAGATGCCCTCCATCGAGCAACTTTACCAACAGCTTAAGGAAGAATTGAGTATAGCGAAGTTGGAGATTCGGCGACTGACCCAGGAAAACAAGAAGATTCGTAGTAGTCCTCCTGTTTTGAGTCCTCAGGTCAAGAAGGGAAACTGGTCAGTGGCTAGACAGCAGGGAACGAAGTTGATGATCAAGAAGACGAATGGAAAGATAGAAACGATGAAGAAGAAAGAGACTGCCGCGGAAACTGTTGTGGAAACATCTAATACATTCTCAGTGCTACCCGACGAATGTGAGTCGACTACTGGGAACATCACGACGAACGACACCAAGGAAGGTAAGAATATTGTTGTTGGGGATAGCCAAGTTAGGTATATGGATAGGGCGTTCTGCTTGAAGGACAGGAGTAGGAGACAGAGAGTTTGCTTTCCTGGGGCTGGGATGGAGGATATTGTTAGCCGTCTGGATGACATCATGAGAGGTAATGGGAGCAATCCTATTATCTGTCTCAGTTCTGGAGGCAACGATGTTGGCAGACGTAGGAGTGAAGACCTGATTAGCAGGTATAGGTCAGCAACAGAAATAATTAGGAGTAAGGGTGGGAACCCTGTCATATGTGGTATTTTGCCAAGGAGAGGAGTTGGAAATGAATGGTTGTCCAGGGCAATTGGTGTCAATTGCTGGCTGGACAAATACTGTAAGGAAAATGCGGTAACATTCATTGACAACTGGGACCTCTTCTATGGCAGAAATGACATGTATGCCAGGGATGGTGTTCACTTATCTAGGTCTGGGGTGGTAGCACTGGCAACTGCAGTGGATGGAGCAGTTAGGACTTTAAACTAGGAATAGTTAGTGCTATGGGTTTTGGCAGGAAAACAGTGAAGTCCCAGTGTAGTAATATTACGAGTTCTAGGGGAACTAGTAATAAGCACAACGAGGTAGATATTGAAAAGCCAGGGACTTTGGGTGATAAGGACAGTAATAGGTTTAGTAGTAAAACAGAAATGAGCAGGAAGGGTAAAGAGAAAGGAGAGTCTTTCAATGTTTATTATGCTAATTGCCGTAGTGCTAGGAATAAGATGGACGAGTTGAGATTAGTTGTTAGTGCAGGTAACATTGATGTATTTGCCTTAACTGAGACGTGGTTTAATTCAAAAAGTCGGGACATGCCTGCGGAATGTCATATTCAGGGTTTTAAATTGTTCCAAGTAGATAGAAGTATCGGGAAGGGGGGTGGGGTGGCATTGTATGTCCGAGATCGCTTGAACTGTTGCATAAAAACGGGTATTAAGTCTGAAGTAACACATACAGAGTCTGTTTGGATAGAATTTTCAGAGGGGCATGAAAAACTGATTTTAGGAGTGATATACCGTCCCCCAAACTTAGGGACCAAGGGAGACTACTATGGGAGGAAATTGTTAAGGCCACAAGGCACGATAATGTAGTAATTCTAGGAGACTTTAACTTTAGTCATATTGATTGGAATTTCTTGACTGGGAATTTAGAATCATACGACTTCTTAGAAGTAGTTCAGGATTGTTTTTTGAAGCAGTTTGTGACAGAACCTACAAGGGGAAATAACCTGCTTGACTTAGTTATGGCAAACAATGAATCCCTTGTTAATAATTTAGAAATTTCAGAGGAACTGGGTGCTAGCGACCACAAATCAATTACATTTAGCATTGAATGGAAGTACGATAGTAGTGATAACTCAGTAACAGTCCCAGATTTTCGCTTAGCAGATTACGATGGGCTTAGAGAACACTTATCATCTGTTGACTGGGGTAACGAAGTGAGATATCAATATGACAGTTTTCTGAACACTATACATGCTGCTCAAAGAACGTTTATCCCATATAAAGAAATTAGATCAAATAGAAATGACCCAAAATAGATGAATAATAGGCCCAAATATCTACTAGGGCATAAGAAAGGAATTTATAGGCGTATCAAAAGAGGTGAGGGTCATCTTATGAATCAGTATATTGACATTAAGAGGGACATTAAAAAGGGGATAAGAAAAGCTAAAAGGGACTATGAAATTAAAGTTGCTAGGGATTCTAAAACTAACCCAAAAAGTTTTTTCCAGGTCTATAGAACAAAAGTTAGAGATAAGATAGGTCCCCTTAAAAATAACTATGGGCACCTTACTGACGAAGAGAATGAAATGTGCTCGATTTTTAATAATTATTTTCTCTCAGTTTTTACACAGGAAGACACTAACAATATTCCAGTAATTAATTTTTATAGTGGGCTAGAAGAAGATAAATTATGTAACATCACAGTCACTAGTGAAATGGTTGTGAAGCAGATAGACAGACTGAAGCAAAGTAAGTCGCCGGGTCCTGATGAGGTTTTTTCAAGGGTTCTTAAGGAATGCAAAATGGAACTCTGTGAACCATTAACTAATATTTTTAATTTATCTCTTCAAACAGGTGTAGTGTCTGATATGTGGAAGATGGCTAATGTAATTCCTATTTTTAAAACAGGGGACAAGTCGTTACCCTCAAATTACCGCCCAATAAGCCTGACCTCAACTGTAGGCAAATTACTAGAGTCAATTATAGCTGAGATTATAAGAAGCCATCTCGATAAGCATAGCTTGATTAATGATACTCAGCATGGATTCACAAGAGGCCGGTCTTGTCTAACTAATTTATTAACTTTCTTCAGTAAAGCTTTTGAGGCTGTTGACCACGATAAAGAATTTGATATTATTTACTTAGATTTTAGTAAGGCTTTTGATAGAGTTCCGCACCATAGACTGTTAAAGAAAGTGGCAGCTCATGGCATTGGGGGAAAAGTGCTCTCGTGGATCGAGTCATGGCTCACTGACAGGAAGCAGAGAGTGTCCATAAATGGGGTTAAGTCCGAGTGGGGATCTGTGACAAGTGGCGTTCCACAGGGATCAGTCTTGGGCCCGCTGTTGTTTATAATATATATCAATGATCTTGATGAGGGAATTACTAGTGATATGAGCAAATTCGCCGATGACACAAAGATAGGTAGGATAATTGATTCAAACGTAGATGTTATGGAACTTCAGAAGGATTTGGACAAACTCTATTCTTGGTCAGAAAAGTGGCAGATGCAGTTCAATGTAGATAAATGCAAGGTTCTGAAGCTTGGGAGTGCTCATAACCCTAGTACTTATAAGTTAAATGTAGAACTTAGCCATACAGATTGCGAAAAGGACTTGGGGGTTATGGTGAGCAGTAACCTTAAACCAAGACAGCAATGCCTAAGCGTACGTAATAAGGCAAATAGATAACTGGGATTTATATCAAGAAGTGTAAGCAACAGAAGTCCAGAGGTCATACTGCAGCTTTATACATCATTAGTAAGGCCTCACCTAGATTATGCAGCTCAGTTCTGGTCTCCATATTACAGAATGGACATAAATTCGTTAGAAAACATTCAGCGTAGGATGACTAAATTAATACATAGCATTAGAAATCTTCCTTATGAAGAAAGATTGAAGATTCTTAAGTTACATTCACTTGTTAGACGAAGAATGAGGGGAGACCTGATCGAAGTGTATAAGTGGAAGATAGGTATTAATAAAGGGGATATTAATAAGGTCTTGAGGATGTCTCTCCAAGAGAGAACCCGCAGTAACGGATTTAAATTAGATAAGTTTAGATTTAGAAAGGACATAGGAAAGTATTGGTTTGGAAATAGGGTAGTTGATGAGTGGAACAGTCTACTTAGTTGGGTTATTGAGGCTGGGACTTTGGGTAGTTTCAAATTTAGGTTGGATAAGTACATGAGTGGGAGGGGTTGGATTTGAGTGGGACTTTCACATCAGAGCTTATTTCTTGGGTGGCATTGAAAATTGGGTTGGGCAAATGTTTTGTTAGTGGGATGAATTGTAAAGGACCTGCCTAGTATGGGCCAACAGGCCTCCTGCAGTGTTCCTCCTTTCTTATGTAAATTGTACTGCACGTGTCTTATTTCACAAGTGCAAGCAATGATTCCCAGAACCATCAGCAAGCACCAAATAATCCCATAGCCACTAACCTGTGGCTCAATGGAACCCCAAATAGCGAAAACAATTATAACCACGAGGAAGTGCTAAACCCACAGGGGTCATACAGTACTTAAGGAATGAGAGGTAATCAACATCAAGGCCACATGGCGAAAAGACAAGTAAAAATATGAATTGTTCTGAATCCCCACGTGGGATAAAGGAAGTACTACCATGCTGTCATACAAGTGTGAAATGGAAGCCTGTTTATGGTTTTGCATTCCGGCAAGATTGAGAGGCAGTTGTCTGTTTCATCAACATGAAAGAACTTGCATGTAGTATACACTTATATTTACTTTCTACTGTGTTTCTTAATAGTTTATATTCCTGCTATATTTCCTTTCCAACTAAAGAGGCCCGAACTGAGACGGGGCCGCGGGGAAGATGATCCCAGCGTATGTGCCAAAAGCCCTGCACATAGTAACTAAAATCTCAGCGACAAGCATCCCCATCCCCATTCTTCCTTAGAGAGGACCAAACCTTCCACTCCATTCCACTGACTCCAAGGCGAAAACTCATTTAAGATTAAATCCGTTCTAAAATTTTCTCTAAACAGCAAAGCTCTTCTTGCCGAAAATGTGTATGCAATAATTTCACAAAAATCATTCTGAGCCTAACGAAAAAAATATATTTCATTGTTTATTATTAAATTATTGTAAACTTATCTAAAATATATTTGACTGGATTAGGCTAAATTAAATTGCGCTTGTTATAATAAGGTTAGGTAAGTTTTCTAAGGCTTTTTTGGTACAAAAAATATTAATTTTTACATTAACATAAATGAAAAAATATATATATCTTTAAACGTATAAGAGAAAATTTTAGAAAGGACTTAATTTTAAACAAGTTCTTGCTAAATGACTAATTTTCCCTATATATATATATATATATATATATATATATATATATATATATATATATATATATATATATATATATATATATATATATATGTATATATATATATATATATATGTCGTGCCGAATATGTAAAACTGGTCAATTAGCAAGAACTCATTTAAAATTAAGTCCTTTCTAAAATTTTCTCTTATACGTTTAAAGATATATTTTTTTCATTAATGTTGATGTAAAAAATTTTAATTTTGCACCAAAACGAACTTAGAAAACTTACCTAACCTTATTATAAGAAGCGCAATTTATTTTAGCCTAACCCAACTAAATATATTTTAGATTTGTTTACAGTAATTAAATACTAAACAAACAGTGAAATATATTTTTTTCGTTAGGTTCAGAATGATTTTGGCGAAATTATTGCATACACAAATTTTCACTTGTCCTATATGGCAAGATGAGCGTTGCTATTTAAGCCAAGATCGCAAGTTCTGCCTATTCGGCACACACACACACACATTATATATATATCTATATATATATATATATATATATATATATATATATATATATATATATATATATATATATATATATTTAGTTAGTACATTACTTTCCAGTTTTAGTGTCATATGGGTAAACTGGCATATGCAACGTTTAGCATACCTCACTGAAGGTTTTGATTCAGTGGGCGAGACACAGGTTAAAGTATCCTAAACGTTTCATATGTATCCATTTACCTAATTGATTGTCGGTATTGTTATAACTTCCATACTCATTTCGCGTCCTTGATAGACTGAAGGTCAGGCGAGGGCGAGGAGAGAGTGCGTGTGTTAACGTCAGAGCATTTTCCGCTGCATTATGAAGATGAGGCAACACTTAATTAACGCTTGTAACAGAGCCCCAGGCTGGGCCGGGAACCATGTGCAATTGAATAGACTCATTATGTAATTCTGCTACTACCAGGGGCGTCATATGAGTGACGCGCTTCATTATGTAAACCTGTTGTCAGGAGCGTCACAACTGTCTACCTGGAATCTACTTGGTGGTTGTTCCGGGGGGTCAACGCCTCTGCGGCTCAGTCCTCGACCAAAGCTTCCGATGGATCAAGATTTAATCAACCAGGTTGTTACTGCTGATCGCACGCAATCCAGTTTCTGTTCTTTTAGAGTGCTCATGGCACCCTTGCTTTTCACTGGGGTATGTTGCACAGTTTGCCTAGTCTTATGCTTTCGTAGGGAGTGATTTGTGTTTGCAGATTTGCGCTAAGTCCCTCTAGGATACCTACTGCCAGGCGTGTCACATGTGTAACTTACTAGGTGAACAGGTTACTGTAGCTGGCAGTAGTGTACAAGGGTGCTATAGCTGATATTAGAAGACAAGGGTATTATAGCTGGTACTAGAAGACAGACGAGGCTCTCGTAGCTGGTAATAGATGACAAAGCTATTGTAGCTGTTGTTAGGTAAAGAGGAAAGTATTTTAGCTGGTGCTAGAAGACTAAGGTATTTAATTAAATCCGAACTAAGGATTAGGATTTTGTAGTTAGTGTTAAGAAAAGACGAGGCTGTTGTAGCTGGTACTAGACTAGGCTGTTCTAACTGGTACTAGAAGACGGAGCTATCGTAGCTGCTACTAGAAGACGGAGCTATCGTTGCTGCTACTAGAAGACGGAGCTATCGTTGCTGCTACTAGAAGACGGAGCTATCGTTGCTGGTACTAGGAGAAAACGAGGCTTTTAGCTGGCTCTAGAAGACTAGGATATTTTAGCTGGTACTAGGAGACGATGAGTGTTTTAGCTAGTACTGATGGGTGGGCCTGACGGGAAACTGCAGCAGTTGTTGATCAAATTACTTATAAATGCCAGCAGGTTTAGTGGTAGAGCCAAGGCCATGTTTGGTTAGAACTTCGAGGTTGGACAAGGACAGGTTCTGCCACACTCGTACACGGTTGCCGACGCTGGATTTCAACCCTGGGACGTAGCCTTCTACTGTTGTGGGTGCTGCTCTGCATTACACTGGACTCATCTTAAGGACAGTGAGAAAATAAAGGAAACCTACAAACTCGCTGTGGAGTCAGTGGAATGGAGTGGCAGGTTTGGTCCTCTCTAAGGAAGAATGGGGACGGGGGTGCTTGGCGCTGAGATTTTGGTTATTGTGTGCAGAGCTTTTGGCACATACACTAACTGTGCCTAGGATCATCGCCCCTGCGGCCCCGTCTCAGCTCAGTCCTCCTTAGTTGGAAAGGAAGTATAGCAGGAATATGAACTATTAAGAAACACACACAATTATTTACACACACACAAACACACACATACACACACACACATATATATTACATAGGTAAAACTGGTCAATTAGCAAGAACTCATTTAAAAGTAAGTCGTTTCTAAAAATTTTCCTTATACATTTACAGATATATATATTTTTTTCATTTATGTTCATGTAAAAATTAATATTTTTGTACTAAAAGAACCTTATAAAACTTACCTAACCTAATTATAAGAAGCGCAATTTAATTTAGATTAATCCAACTAAATATATTTTGATTAAGTTTACAATAATTTAATAATAAGCAAACAAAATGAAATATTTTTTTCGTTAGGTTCAGCATGATTTTTTCGAAATTATTTCATACACAAATTTTTGCAAGAAGAGCTTTGATATTTAAGCCAAAATCGCAAGTTTTATCTATTCGGCACAATATATATATATATATATATATATATATATATATATATATATATATATATATATATATATATATATATATATCCCCTAATAGTTATTTTACTTATTTCATTTAATATTACTTTATATTTTTCCTCTGTTGCCTTGCGTTCATCACTGTATCGACGAGGTTAATCCCTGTTTTTTAGAGAGGCAATCTTGCAATATATCACGATGTATAAACCTTTTAATCCTCAGAGCAGTTCACAACAAAGAACTATTGTGATGACATACAGATGAATCAAAATCTCCCTCAGGAAGCGCTAGTTGCATCAGGGTGTTCCTTCTCTCTCTTACAACATCACTGTGAAAACGTACTAGTCCATTTAAAAAAAAAAATGAAAAGTCGAACACTGGCCGCCAGCAAGAACATCCTTAAAGATCAAGCTACCATGGTCTAGTCTGGGACTAGGCCGTAGGGATTATGATCCTACATTACATCTCAGGGTAAAACAACGGGAATAATTATCTTAATATGTGTGCAGAGCGAAAGTTTGTTACGTTTAGCTCTTTCGCAGGATTTTTGATATTTTATATCAATAGCTGATGAAGATGACAGGTAAATTTCGACTTAAATTCAGTAGACAACTTTGCTTTCCTCCGTGTTTATTAATCGTTTTTAATTCTGAAATTATTCCTGTCCAACCTAGGAGGTCCGGAGAGGGACCGGACGAAGGGGTGCAATGATACCAGGAGCTACAAATAGATAAACCTCACTAAGAAGCGCTCGATCCGTAAGGGACATACAGCGTCTGGGGAAAGGGAGGGAGGGGTAGGGGAAATCACCCTGGATCCAAAGGAACGGTTTCTCCAATTCCTTGGAACAAGAGCCCTTCACCAGCATCAAAACAATTCCACATATATATATATATATATATATATATATATATATATATATATATATATATATATATATATATATATATATATATATATATATATATATATATATAATGTGTGTGTGTGTGTGTGTGTGTGTCGAGCCGGATAGGCAAATTATTATAATCAAGGGGGAAGCGCTAAACCCGGAGGATTATACAGCGCCTGGGGGGGGGATGTGGAAGGCATTCAGGCTTAATTCGGGGAACTGGAGCACAGATCCAATTCCTTAAATCAAGAGCCCCTCACCAACATCAAGGAACCTTCCTTGAGGGGCCGAATAGGCAAAACTTGCGATTTGGGTTTAAATAGCAACGCTCTTCTTGCCGAATAAGGCAAGCTAAAATTTTCGTATGCAATAATTTCGCAAAAATCATTCTGAACATGACGAAAAAAAAATACATTTCATTGTGTTTATTTATTATTAAATTATTGTAAACGTATCTAAAATATATTTAGTTGGATTAGGCGAAATTAAATTGCGCTCGTTATAATAAGGTTAGGTAAATTTTCTAAGGTTCTTTTGATACAATATTACTAATTTTTACATTAACATAAATGAAAAAAAATATATATCTTTAAACGTATAAGAAATTTTTTTTTAAGAAAGGAGCTCTTGCTAACTGACCAGGTAAAACTTGAATAGGTAAAACTTGCGATTTTGGCTTAAACAGCAACGCTCTTCTAGATGAACAAGGCAAGCAGGCGAAAATTTGTGCATGCAATAATTTCGCAAAAATCATCCTCAACCTAACAAACACAATGAAATATATTTTTTTCTTGTCAGGTTCAAAATAATTTTTGCGAAATTATTGCATACACAAATTTTCACTTGCCTTATTCGGCAAGAAAAGCTTTGGTATTTAAGCCAGAATCGCAAGCTTTATCTATTCGGCACGACATATATATGTCGTGCCGAATAGGTAATATATCTTTAAACGTATAAGAGAAAATTTCAGAAAGGATTTAATTTTAAATGAGTTTTTGCTAATTGACCAGTTTTATCTATTCGGTACGACATGTATATATATAGTGCACGAAACTGACAAGTACACGAATAAGACACATGTGCAACACTTAATTATCTTCACTGTGGAGACGCTTTAATCCAATAGAGAGAACAAATTATGGGAGGCGCCCTAAGACAGGTAGCAGTAGTTCGAGGTGACCAGTCCCTCGGCTGTCATGAATCTGTTGACGTGTTCACTTGAGCTGAACACCTTAAACTACGGTAGTACTTCATGTTTTCCACTGTCTCCACAATAAAGTTACCCAAGATGAATGAGAGAATAAGTGAGGCACCCAACTGCTGCTGCTGCTGGCTCCGACTAGATGTGACGCAGGTGACAGTATCTTAATTTAAGGCCGTGGAAAAAGCAACGTTGACAACGCCAGAACGCTGGTTTTGCGGTGTACAAAACAATCTTCCTGTTCCTAAGTTTCTGTTGCATCATCACAACATACTTTTCGATAAGATATTTTTTCATTTATCTGTTAGTTACTTTATAATTATTTAAATTAAGCTAACATACGTTAACCTAACCTAGATTTTTATCTGCTACCTGTAACGGTTTCAGGGGTTTAGATGAAGCCACTTAAACTGCAAAGGTTGCTTAAGTATTATGAGGAGGAAGTGTGGCGAGGGTGTAAGTGTAGTGGAGAGGTGGAGGAATTACTGTGATAAGTGATAGAAACAGAGGGAGGAAGGAGCGAGGTGAAGTGGGGGAAAGAGTTGCGAGGTGAATGGGAGAAGGAAAGTGGATCACGAACTGAAAAGGATGTGGAGTCAAAGTAGATAATAGGAGGAATGTGGTCGAGGAGTTGAGGAAAGGGAAGGATTAAGACAGTCTTATTGAAAGTGAAGGGTGTTGAGAGGGACTAAAATAGCGTGCGTGCCTGTGTGTGCGTGTGTGTACTCACCTAATTGTGGCTGCAAGGGAGGAGACTTAGCTCCTGGCCCCGCCTCTTCACTGACCGCTACTGGGTCCTCCCTCTCCCTGCTCCATGAGCTTTATCATACCTCGTCTTAAAACTATGTATGGTTCCTGCCTCCACTACATCGCTTGCCAGACTATTCCACTTCCTAACAACTCTGTGGCTGAAAAAATACTTCCTAACATCTCTCTGACTCATCTCAAGTCTTCAGCTTCCAACTGTGACCCCTTGTTTCTGTGTCCCATCTCTGGAACATCCTGTCTCTGTCCATTTTGTCTATTCCACGTAGTATTTTATATGTCGTTATCATGTCTCCCCTGACCCTCCTGTCCTCCAGTGTCGCCAGACCGATTTCCCTCAACCTTTCTTCATAAGACATTCCTCTTAGTTCTGGAACTAGCCTTGTTGCAAACCTTTGCACTTTCTCTAATTTCTTGGTATGTTTGACCAGGTGTGGGCTCCAAACTGGTGCTGCGTACTCCAGTATGGGCCTGACGTACACAGTGTATAAAGTCCTCGACGATTCCTTACTGAGGTACCGGAACGCTATTATCATGTTATCACGCAGTTATCATGTTAATGTGTGCTTCTGGCAACGTACTCGGTATTATACTAACTCTTAGATCTTTCTCCTTGAGCGAGGTTTGGAGTCTTTGGCCTCCTACCCTATACTCTGTCTGCGGTCTTCTTTGCCCTTCTCCTATCTTCATGACTGCATTTGGTGGGGTTAAATTCTAGGAGCCAGTTTCTGGACCACGTATCCAGCCTGTCCAGGTCTCTTTGGAGACCTGCCTGGTCCGCATCTGATTTAATTCTTCTCATTAACTTCACATCATCTGCAAACAGGGACACTTCTGAGTCTATCCCTTCCGTCATGTCGATCACATATACCAAGAACAGCGTTGGTCCCAGGACTGACCCCTGTGGAACCCCGCTCGTCACTGGCGCCCACTGTGATACCTCATCACGGACCATGACTCGCTGTTGCCTCCCTGTTAGGTATTCTCTGATCCATTGCAGTGCCCTTCCTGTTATATGTGCCTGATCCTCTAGCTTCTGGACTAATCTCGTGTGAAGAACTGTGTCGAAGGCCTTCTTGCAGTCCAAGAATATGCAATCAACCCACCCCTCCCTCTTATTTCTTACTTCAGTTACCTTGTCATAAAACTCTAGTAGGTTTGTGACACAGGATTTGCCTTCCATGAATCCGTGCTGACTGTAGTCTATAATCTTGTTCTGCTCCAAGTGCTCCACTACTCTTCTCCTGATAATCTTCTCCATGACTCTGCATACTATACACGTCAGTGACACTGGTCTATAGCTTAGTGCTTCATTTCTGTCTCCTTCCTTAAAAATGGGGACTACATTTGCCATCTTTCATACTTCAGGTAGCTGCCCAATTTCAAGGGAAGTGTTGAAGATTTTGGTTAGTGGCACACACTGTCTCTGCTTCCTCTCTAAGGACCCACGGAGAGATGTTGTCCGGTCCCACCGCCTTTGAGGTATCGAGGTCACTTAGGAGCTTCTTCACCTCCTCAGTTGTGTGTAATTCATCCAACACTTGTTGGTATATCCTTTGTTGGTGTACCCCACTGTTTTGTCTTCCCAGTGTCCCTTGAACCTCCACTGTAAAGATTTCCTGAAATCTCATGTTGAGTTCCTCACATACTTCTTGGTCATTTCTTGTGAGCTCCCCACCTTCTTTCCTCAGCCTGACTACCTGGTCCTTGACTGTTGTCTTCCTCCTGATGTGGCTGTAAAGCTGTTTCGGGCCAGACTTGACTTTCGATGCTATGTCGTTTTCGTACTGCCGCTGGGCCTCCCACCTTATCTGTGCATACTCGTTTCTGACTCGTCGACTAATCTCTTTATTTTCCTGAGTCCTTTGCCTTCTGTACTTTTTCCATTCTCTAGAGCACTTAGTTTTTGCCTCCCTACACCTTCGGGTAAACCAAGGGCTCGTTCTGTTCTTCCCATTATTTCTGTTACCCTTGGGAACAAACCTTTCCTCTGCCTCCTTGCATTTTGTTGTTACGCAGTCCATCGTTTCGTTTACTGACTTTCCTACTAACTCTCGTTCCCAATGAACCTCCTGCAGAAAGGTCCTCATACCTGTGTAGTCCCCCCTTTTATAGTTTGGCTTTTCCCTTTCTACTCCTGTTACCCTCTCCACTTGTAGCTCCACGATGTATTCACAGCTCAGAACCACGTGGTCACTAGCTCTAAGGGGCCTTTCATATGTGATGTCCTCAATGTCTGAGCTACTCAGGGTGAACACAAGGTCCAGTCTTGCTGGTTCATCCTGCCTCCTCTCTCTGGTAGTGTCCCTAACATGTTGGTGCATGCGGTTTGCCAGTACCACATCCATCATCTTGGCTCTCCATGCTTTGTGACCCCCATGTGGCTCCAGGTTTTCCCAGTCAATCTCCCTGTGGTTGAAGTCGCTCATAACTAGTAAGTTCGTTCTACTCGAGTGTGTGTGTGTGTGTGTGTGTGTGTGTGTGTGTACACGTCGAATCTTAGCCCCTGACCCCCGCCTCTCAACTTGCAGCATGTCAAATTCACTCCCTCTTTGAAGTGTCCCCACTGGCATTATTTTCCTTGTCCTGAAAGTCTTCATTATCTAACCTGTCATTTTCCTGGCCGTCGTGACATTTGACTTATTGTGTTCTTTGAAAGAAAGGTCAGCTGACATTTTACACTCAGATCCTTCACATGTTCCTTCCGTTCTGTTTGGTGTTCCTCTTGTGTATTATATACAGTGTTTCTTTTGAGTTCTTCATTCTTTTCATATCCAAGCATTTGGAACATGTCACTATTGAAAGTCATGTTATTTTCCACTTCTAACTGAAAGACTTTGCTTATAAATTTTTGCAATTTTTCATTGTCTACCGAGGTGATTTTTTTTGCATGAAAAATCACATTTGGTTTTTATCTATGTTCGCTATAAGTAGCCTTGGGCTACTGAGCTTTTTGCTTTGCTAATCTTCGATTTTGTTGTCTACTACTACTCTTGGTGTTTCATCTGTCAAAGTTAAATATCTATTTGCCTATTTTCCCTGTTATACCTATCGCCCTCATTTTGTAGGCACTCATCCTATGATCGTAATTATCGAAAGCCTTTGCGAAATCCCTGTACACCACATCTGCATTTTGATTTTCTTCCAATGCCTCCATAATTCCGTCACAGTGGTTAAGGGGAGGATGATTTATCATTCAGGATGTGATAAATGGTTCGAAAACCGACAAGTTGAAGATTGAGACACTTACCCAACATATGTGAATCTTTATTAAGGAAACGTTTCGCCACATAGTGGCTTCATCGGTCCAATACAAAGTAGAAATGGGTAAGGAGAGGAGTAGTCTGAGGTAATCAGTCCCTCTTTCTGGAATCGATGTGTTCAGTCCACCAGTCTTTTAGAAAGTACAGCATATGGCCGGAGAAATGGCTTACATACTGTAGACAGGCGAATCGAAGCAGTTGGCGGCGGGATCACAGTGGAATCATCCACTGAGTGATGGACTGAACACATCGATTCCAGGCTGAGGGACTGATTACCTCAAATTACTCCTCTCCTTACCTATTTCTACTTTGTATTGGACTGATGAAGTCACTGTGTGGCGAAACGTTTCCCTAATAAAGATTCCCACATGTTGCATAAGTGTCTTAATCTCCACCATTCGCGATGTTTATGTCTTTTTTTTTTTTTTGATAGTGCACCACTCTGTAATATGAATTTTGTTGTACTGTTGTTCTATAATGGTTGTGCTGTTGACTATTGTAGGTTAGACCCTTTGTAGTGAAAAAACGGTTCCTTGTGTTTCATTGTCATTTATCTCTGCATCAACAGTTATTATTCACTATTTGTCCTTGTTATTCTTTTAGTTTCTCTCCCTGCCTAAAATACTTTTTTTACATCATGCATTCTCTTTCTTGATATCGTTGTGTTCTTCACGTGAAATTTTGAACAACTTAGTTTTACAGTGATGATTTGTACACCACAGGGGAAAAACAATACCTGTATTTTTTATATCAAAATGAGACTGTCCTTTTTACAATATATTAGAATACGTTTTGGAGTGAGGGTACTGACATTATATTCTCTATGTACAGACGCCCCTAACACAGTACTCACATATTTCATCGCTTTTGTCTTCTGTGATTTAGTTTTGTTTACCGTGAGGCGTTATGATTTTTTCCTGTCAATCTTCATCTGAACATATTTCTTGTGTATCACAATTTTGTGTATCATTATCATGGATCACTGTGTTAGTCTCACCTGTGCTGATCTGTAATCTCTTATATAATCATCTGACAATACGTTTGTTCTCGCAATAGGTGAAACCCAGAAAGTGGACACTAAAATGTAAACGTGATTCAACAAGGTACAAGTGGGTGATGCAGCTGCACAACGACTCAACAATACTGTACTGTAGATTTTTTCGTGTTTAGGGACGAATCAAAGGCGTATTATTATCGCAGCTTTGTTGAGGCGCGACGGCAAAGGATAAATTTAAGGGGAAATATATTCATTGAAATATCACATGAAGTCCCAGCAATGTTTCATTAGTTCTTAATAAAATCAAGCAGAGTTCGCAGTATTTGCAATCCCTATTTGGCTGAGGCAACACACAACGCCCACTTACACTGCATTATTTTTATTTTGAAGTTTAAAGCATGATTGTCAGTTTGAAACAGAATATAAGAAGGACATATACAATATTTGTACCACTGTAATATTTACTTACTGTAATTTTATTTTAAAAATAATATACGTGTATTCAAATTTAACACTAAAACCCAGAAGGTCATACAGCGCAACGATTTTATTCTAAAACATGGAAGTTTTTGGGTTTTCTTCAAGAGAAGAAATATATAAAATATATTTCTCTAAAACTTTCTTAAGCATCTGTTATACCACAGCAATAATTGATGTGACACAGCTGGCTTAAATTATACCTCTCACGGCGATGCTGGAAGTACGGCAAAAATCCCCTCGAAGATGAGGCAGGAGAGTCTTACAAGAGGCAGGAAGAAGTCTTACCCCATGGATAAGACATGTGCCGAACACACAATTCTCAAACCTCACGATGGAGATAAATGGCATAAAATATCGACACGATTGAAAATATAAACAAATGCAGTATTACGTGATCCTTTACTGACAACGTTTCTCCCAGAGTGGACTTTATCAAGTCTCAAACAGATCTACCTGGGTGAACAGTACGCCGCGAGGACCCCCTACGGTCGCAGCACCATGGAGGTGGTAAGTGTGAGGGGTAAAAGCAACTAGTGATGAGAGGTGGGTAGAGAAGCACAGACTACAACAAGAGACACGAAGGGTGTGGTCTGGATAATAATAAGATGCAGCAGGGGCACCCACCTCGCTAGGCAACCCATCCCTCTTATCATTGCTACGGCAGATGATGCTTACAAAAACACTAACCAGCCTGTATCTGTCTAGTGCTATGACAATTAAGGCAGCAACCTACGAAGTCTGTCATTTTTTTTCTTCCCTAATAGAATTATTCATGCAAACTCAGATACAGATTTACTGAGTACATATTCTCTCTCTCTCTCTCTCTCTCTCTCACAGACACACTTGTGTGTGTGTGTGTGTGTGTGTGTGTGTGTGTGTGTGTGTGTGTGTGTGTGTGTGTGTGTGTGTGTGTGTGTGTGGGGTGTGTGGTGTGTGTGTGTGTGTGTGTGTGTGTGTGTGTGTGTGTGTGTGGTGTGTGTGGTGTGTGTGTGGTGTGTGTGTGGTGTGTGTGTGTGGTGTGTGTGGTGTGTGTGTGTGGTGTGTGTGTGTGTGTGTGGTGTGTGTGTGGTGTGTGTGTGGTGTGTGTGTGGTGTGTGTGTGGTGTGTGTGTGGTGTGTGTGTGGTGTGTGTGGTGTGTGTGGTGTGTGTGGTGTGTGTGGTGTGTGTGTGGTGTGTGTGTGTGTGTGTGTGTGTGTGTGTGTGTGTGTGTGTGTGTGTGTGTGGTGTGTGTGTGGTGTGTGTGTGGTGTGTGTGTGGTGTGTGTGGTGTGTGTGGTGTGTGTGTGGTGTGTGTGGTGTGTGTGTGGTGTGTGTGGTGTGTGTGTGGTGTGTGTGTGTGGTGTGTGTGTGTGGTGTGTGTGGTGTGTGTGGTGTGTGTGTGTGTGTGTGTGTGTGTGTGTGTGTGTGTGTGTGTGTGTGTGTGTGTGTGTGTGTGTGTGTGTGTGTGTGTGTGTGTGTGTGTGTTTGAGAGAGAGAATCTCAAGGACCACAGTTGGAGTCCTAGTTCATTCTTGTGTGTATTCATATACTCGGCAGTGGCTTGAGTACGTGGAATTCATAGTCTTATTATGAACAGTAGAACCAACGGTAAGGCACATAAAGCCATTTTTTGACAACATCTCGAGACTTCATATTTTCATCAGGTCTACAAAGAAAACGTCCATAATCACGTCAGCAAAAAATTATTAAAATGGTTTAAAATATTTAAGGTTTAAATCTTTAAAAAGTTAATCTATATAAATATATAATTATGGATGTTCTTTTTCTTTCATTTTATAAACCTGATAATGAAAACAGAAGCTCTCGAAACGTTGCCAAAAAACTTCTTTGCCTGCCCTATAGTTAGTTCTCCTATATGAAACTCTGAACCTTTGAAGAGTTCCGAGAATTTTTCTATTCCCGGTTTTGGCAAAATTCGTCTGGTGTCTGCCTGGTCAACCAGGCTGTTGTTGCTGAAGGCTCGCTACCCCACATATCCATCACAGCCTGGTTAATCTTTCACCTTATGAATATACTTGTAAAGTTTCCTCTTGAAGACTTCTACACTTTTTTCAGCAGTCTTAGAGACTAGAGCCAGGGACGTTGATACAGTGCTCCCTTATTGTGCCCTCGGCGCCCCTGCTTTTTACTTAGTTTTATTTTGCACTTCCTCCTATCTCTCTTACCTCATATGTTTTTCTGGCAGTGTATAGATCGGAGACAAGACCCCTCAAATACTTACCAGGTATATATTATCATTATATCATTATCTATCTCCGCTTCAGTGTGTACATATTTAGGACTTTAACGTGTTCCCAGCAATTTAAATGCTTTACTGGCTCTATGCGGGCCGTAAACGATATCTTTATCTGTTCCAGCTTTGATACCTCTTGTCCTGAACGGGGATGTCAACATAGAGCATACAGCGATTTTAAAAGTGCACCATTGGCATTATTTTCTTTGTTTTGAAAGTTCTCGTTATTCATTCCGTCATCTTCCAGTCTGTCATAACATTGATCTTATTGTGTTCTTTGAAACATAAGTCAGCGCTGACATAATTGGTCCGAGGTCATTCACGTGTTCCTTTCGTTCTATTTGACGATTCTCTTGAGTTCTTTATATAGTGTGCTTTTTCAGTTCTTTATTCTTTCCATACCTAAGAAGTTGGAATTCATTGCCACTGAAGGTCATGTTGTTCTCCAATGCCCACTGTAAAAACCCTGCTTATATCTTCATAATAAAACTATGCTTTCCAAGTACTCGACTGCTGACTATCTATATATATATATATATATATATATATATATATATATATATATATATATATATATATATATATATATATATATATATAATCTTTCTATTCATATACTTGGATGATAAAATAGTGCCTTCCCCATGGCGTCCCGATGTCAAGGTTAGGGCGGACCCACAAAGGCTCTTCGTAAGTGGCAACAACTCTTCTGCTCGCCCACATGCTTCACTTTTACTTTAGAAGTTAAAACAAAGTTCAGGTATGAACTATCTACTCCCAGTCTCTTGTAACTCAGCAACACTTTTCAAAATGTAACATAAATGCTAAGACAATTTATAACCAAGAATAAACATTAGTGAACACTTTCTATCAAAAAAAAAAATCATATGAAGACCTATCATGAAACAACGTTCACGTGAAGACCGCATGTTATAACTATTATCCAGATGGAATTCTTGAGGTGAGGGTCTGTGTTTCAGGTGAAGGTATGAAGGCAGCATCTTAAAGCTGCCAAGATAAACCTCCACCCCTGCAACCATGAACTCTGACCCATGTCAAGCTGAAGCTGAAACTCCATACACAACACACACACTGACAGGACTGATCTACCTGTCAAAATCAGGTTCATTAACATTTTGTGCCTACCAACAGTTATTTTGTTTTAATTCAGTGAACGCTTTACAAGAAGCACTTGTCTCTCTAGCACTATCAGCTTAAAGTGGGGGTAGACTGCGGCTTTATCACCCTAGTGTGTGTAACGTCCAGTACTTGAGTGCCATGATAACCTCTTGAACTGATACACCCACTGCAAGACTACACCTCCCACTCATTCACCCACTGCAAGACTACACCTCCCACTCATTCACCCACTGAAAGACTACACCTCCCACTTATTCACCACCCACACCCACTCTCATCTTCACTCCATAGGGACCCCACATTCAATCACGCGACCCATTTAATTACCAACACCATCCAATCGTTCAGCCACATCACGAAAACTACCCCATGTACTCCTCAACCACCCTAACCGCACCCTCTACTTCCTATTCAGCCACAACACCCACTCGTCGACTACACCTCGGGTCAGTTATAATTAATCTCAAGTCACAGCCTTAACACTCAGACCATTATTCATATCAAAACCTGCGAGAGCTCCAACTTGACCTTTGCAAGACATCCATCAACCGTACTCACAACAACACTAACCACTCGCACTTACATTAACCAGAAACACAATACAGACAGCAATTCTCTGCAGGTTGAAAAACACTGACTCTACACACTACTACATAAAATTTGTAACACGCTCTCAGAAAACATTCCTGTGATGGGTGTCGAGGATTCTTCTACCTTCGCAGTCGAACCTGAGATCAGACGCCCTCAAGTCTTGAACATGTACTCATTGGAGCGGAGGAGAGAGAGATGCATGATAATATATACCTGGAAAGTACACGAGGGCCTGGAGTGAGAGATATGGGAGGAAGTGTAAAATAAACCCAGTGAGGAGCAGGGGTGCGGTGGGGACAATAAGGGAACACTATCAACATACGGGGCCCCAGACTATTCAACATCTTACCAGAAGATATCAGAAACACGGGTGGGACAAGTGTAGAAGTCTTCAAGAGGAAACTGGACAAGTATCTTCACGAGGTGCCAGATCAACCAGGCTGTGATGGATATGTGGGGCAGTGGGCCTCCAGCAGCAACAGCCTGGTTGATCAGGCAAGCACTAGACGAGCCTGGCCTATGGCCGGGCTCAGAGAGTAGATAAACTCTCGAAACTCTTCAAAGGTATATCAAAGGTAGACTTCCTTCATGACTGCTTGATCAACCAAGTCGTTGCTGTCTTCGGCCTACATAGCCGTCACAGCCTGGATAATTTGGTACATTTGCAGAAATTTGCTCAATTTCCTCTAGAAAACTTTTACTTATGATCGTGGCCAATTTCAGTGTTAAATTCATTGTAAGGTCTGTGTGCAGACTTTTCCAGTGACTAAAAAACTATAACTCGCAATGGAGACAATCGCTTGCAAGTTGCAACATAAATCACAGATACTGTTACATATCATTACCTTTACGGGGTGCAAGATGCAGATGTTGACCACAAAACATTTTGCCGCCGCCGACACCTTACGGCCACCGCCCAAGACAATAAAAACGCCCACCAATCGAAGGACAATGCTATCGACACTCCGTCTCTCATACCAGAATAAACAAAGCGAGCAGAGTGAGGCCCTCTCCACCTTACCCCTCCCCTCCCCACTCTGCAGATCACCACCAAACAAACTTTCCACAATATAGCTGATCTGCTTTAAGACTTATCAAAGGCAATAATAAAATCTGATGCCGATAAAAGTGGGTGAAATATAAGTTAGTAAAGCGAGTTTGTATCAGACACCGTTTCACAGAGGTGTGAACTTTATCAACTTGAGAGAGGAAAGTATGAAAAATGGGACTTAGTCACGGTTATTTGACTTTTTGGGAACCTGAAGAAGACATAAGCTGGGCGGCGAAGCCTTTATTAGTCAGTTTCTCAGATATCATCAACAATAATGGTGAAGGTGGATCGCGAGGTTATGTCAGCAGCAAGCTACCCTCATCTAGATGCACGTAACACAGCAGGCGGCGGGCGCGGCCTCTCTTCCGCCGTGTTGCCTCTCCTACACACTTTATCGCACCACCCATCAGCAAGCCTCTTCTCCACAATTTAACCCCAATCATATCTGGTGACTTCAAGTAAACGAAACAAGTACTTTTTTTTCATAGTGTATTGTGAATCCAGTGTTTGAACGTATAGGCCCGAATTCTACAAGACTACAATCAGAGGTTAGAAATGAGGAGAGTACCGTAGGGAAGGTTGGTGGTGAGGCTCACCTCAGGGGACATTTTAAGCTGGTCGACCATTGCTGAATAAACAACTTAGGGCCGCTTTATCCCAACCACCTTTCAACAAGACTTGAACCATAGAGGCGTATCAGGAGGTGCAGCAGCCCTAACACTCGAACCTCGCTTCCCTTGATGCTTGCCAGCTAACATACATAACGAAGGAAGAATAAATACAAAACAGGAGACAGAATATAAGTATAGGTGAACAGTATTACGAGAGAATGAGAGTAAGCGGAAATGAAGGTTGACTACTGTATCTGGCTTAGTAACTATGCAGAGTTACTACCATTACTGGGATCGTTTGCAGTCCCTTGATCTGTGCTCCTTGGAACGCAGGTGAGAAATATGCATCATAATTTACACCTTTAGTGTCCCATGAATATAACAAACTGAACATTTTTGTTAATCAAAACGCACATTTGTTTAATAATTTAAATGTTATGACGTAAACAAAAAAATCGCGCGTTACAGTTACAAGGTAAAATTTGTAAAATATACATAATTTAAATCAAGAATATTTTAGTCGAGAACCGCATTTCGATGTGGCGACCGATCTTTATAAGGAGAAAAATAATGTTAGGAAACGACATTATCGCATAAGACGCACAATGTGAGCAGAAAACTCAACCTCTAACTTTTTAACTGTTCCTGAGTAAGTGAAAAAATCTAGATTTTTGCAACAGGCCTTTCTTCTCCCCAACCCCCTTCATCCCTGGTTTTTAACTTCGGTATTGTTGGGTAACTGTGCGTAAATATGGGGTAATTTACGTTAACCTTAAAACTACTACTTCATTGAGAATAACAAATGATAAAATTTCTGAAAAATTTCAAGCGCGCAGAAATTTAAAAGAGCACATTGTCAAATAACGCACGGTCACATGGGAGAACAGGTTAATGATGACACTTATGTCGAAGTGCGAATGGTAATAGGAGAAAGATTATGTGTTTTAATGACATAAGAATCCAAGATTACTAGTATGTGAGAGGTGTGAATGACAATAGGTGCCATGATTGCAGCTGTGTAGGCCGCTAATGACACTAGGAGGGAACATCACGGATGTACAGGACTGTGACTGACATCATAAACTAAAATCACAATTTTAGATTATTACGCTGGCGAATAATGCTGAAATATTAGCGAGAGGTCACACTGAAGAGGAGGAAGGAGGGAGAAGGGAAAGAGAGAAAGAGAGAGAAAGAGAGAGAGGGAGAGAGAGAGAGAGAGAGAGAGAGAGAGAGAGAGAGAGAGAGAGAGAGAGAGAGGGAGGAAGCAGTTCAGGTATGCTAAATAGCGTCAGGCAGTGTGATAAGATACTGGTGATAAGAAGAATGGCGTGTTTCTCGCTGGCTGGCTGGGACATACGCTAAACGTGCACATTCTGGCTAACATATATCTTCAACCCTACCATCCTCAACGCTCTCAACTCACAGCAGTAAACCCAACGAGACACTGGCATGATCCAGTACTTCCAAATTATTGAGGTGCCCACATGCAAGGCGAAGTTACTGGTCGGTGGTGGAAGATGAGGAAGGAGAAGAGAAGGGGCGGAGAAACGGGATGAATGAGGGGGGAAGGAGTAGGAGAAAGAGGATGAAAGAGAAGAAGGGTGCGTGTCTATTGATTAATAAAGGCAGTTCTAAGCCTGAGTAAAGGCAGTCCTAGGTCATTTTTATCAGGTGGTAAGAACACTATGCAGTAGTATTTGCCTCCAGCGTGCTGTGGACACAAGGCCACACCTATAATACAACTTGATCACTGATATTTGCACTATTAGAAGTCAACAATTATATTGTCATACTATTAGTGCCTTTCGACGCTCAAATAAAAACACAAAAGTCAGTAACTCAAAACATTAATTCACTGAGTAATTCCCTACAACGCCACAAGGCGAACACCTGCAGCGTGAAGCTCCTCAATCCGTCCTCTCCGACATGTTAATGACCCGCACGAGACAAGCCCAAAGCACCGAACCTCAACTGTAGATGCAATACCAGCCGAAGGGAGCATTAATGTGAGCCTTTCATATAAATCTTGATGACCACCCCTCCTACTGCTCCACCACCACCACCTCCCTGCCTTGGTAGGTAGGTAAGACACATAGGCAACATTTAGGCAACTTTATTCCGAAACGTTTCGCCTACACATTTTGATATTCACCTCCCTGCCTTCACCACCAACACACCTCCCTGCCTTCACCACCACCACACCTCCCTGCCCTCACCATCACTACCCTGCCTTCAACACCACCACCACCACTAACCCACTACCGTTACTACGCCACCACCTCCCTGTCTTCACCACTACTACTGCCTTCACCACTACCACTACTACTGGCTTCACCACTACCGCTATCACTACTATTACCATCACCACCACCATTACTACTACCACCACCATTACTACTACCACCACCACCTCCCTGCCCTCACCACCATCACCACGAACTCCACTACCTCACTGTCCTCACCACTACTACCTCCCTACCTTCACCACCATTATCACTACCTTCCTGACTTCACCGCCAACATCATTACCTCCCTACCTTCACCACCACCATCATTGCCTCCCTACCTTCACCACCATCATTATTACCTCCCTACCTTCACCACTACCATCATTACCTCCCTACCTTCATCACCACTATCACTACCTCCTTACCTTCACCACCATCCCCACCTCCCTGCCATTGCCACCAAACCCACCTCCGTGACCTCACCACCCCCACTACCTCCCTGCCTTCACCACCACCCCCACCTCCCCGCTCTCACCATCACCATCTCCCTGCATTCACCACCGCCCCCACCTCCCCGCTCTCACCATCACCATCTCCCTGCCTTCACCACCGCCCCCACCTCCCCGCTCTCACCATCACCATCTCCCTGCCTTCACCACCACCCCCACCTCCCCGCTCTCACCATCACCATCTCCCTGCCTTCACCACCACCCCCACCTCCCTGCTCTCACCATCACCATCTCCCTGCCTTCACCACCACCCCCACCTCCCCGCTCTCACCATCACCATCTCCCTGCCTTCACCACCACCCCCACCTCCCTGCTCTCACCATCACCATCTCCCTGCCTTCACCACCGCACTAAATTATCGACCACTTTCTCTAGCATTCTGGAAAATACAATAAGAGCAAGTCGTCACCAACAAGATTGTAAGAGCAATTTATAGGGCGACAAAAATATACTTTCCAAATTAAGAGGACCATGGACAAGAGCACAGGCGGAACATGAAGTTACAGGGAACTCATAAATGAAAACTTGAACAAATTTCTGGAGAAAGTGGAAGATTCACACACGGTTTCAAAACTTGGTTCCATTTGAGTGAGCTAAACCTTGTATCTTTGGGAGAACAAAGATCACAACTTAAGACAATTATCCGAGGTGTAGGCTGGGTAGGCTAATCACCCGAGAAATGACTAGAACAAGCGAACATTGAAAGTACATACCCAAACGAAAAACTAGCTTCCAAAATAAGCCTGGTTAAGCAGTGGAAGGACTGTCCACGTTGCTTACATTCTTTCTCCACTCTATCAACTGGGTTGATTGCGCTAAATACATTTTTAATTTTCATTTCTTACCTTTTTTCCATAGAGTAGAAATATGCATTCTATGATAATACAATGTTTTTTTGTGTGTGCGTGTGTGTGTGTGTGTGTATGTGTGTGTGTGTGTGTGTGTGTGTGTGTGTGTGTGTGTGTGTGTGTCTGTGTGTGTGTGTCTGTGTGTGTGTGTCTGTGTGTGTGTGTCTGTGTGTGTGTGTCTGTGTGTGTGTGTGTCTGTGTGTGTGTGTCTGTGTGTGTGTGTCTGTGTGTGTGTGTCTGTGTGTGTGTGTCTGTGTGTGTCTGTGTGTGTGTGTGTGTGTGTGTGTGTGTGTGTGTGTGTGTGTGTGTGTGTGTGTGTGTGTGTGTGTGTGTGTGTGTGTGTGTGTGGCCAATTTGAAGATTTGATTAACAACCAAAACGTGCCCAACACCATAAAAATCCAACTAACCCGAAGGCGACGACCTAGACAAACTCTCACATTTCCCCGGGGTCATCAAACTATCAAAAATTTCCTCGAGGGTATGGTGAAATCTACCATGACTGTGGGCATCGTCTTGGGTAGAATCCCATTATTAGTTGCTTATTACTTCTTGAGTATTTTAAGAAATGTGGCAAAACCAGTTGCGTATTTCGAGGTCTGGATTACTGAGGTGCCTCAGAACGCTCTCTTAGAGAAGGATGGGAACTAATAGGGAAGACGGATGAGGGAAAAGGCTCCTTGCATAGGGCAAGATGCGCCGAGTCTGCCTCATGACTTCCACACCTTATAAACTCCCCTAGAGCAAGAATAACAATCACAGTGCCGTGACAGGAACAAGTCACAAAAAAAAAAAAAAAAAAAAAAAACAGGTCTTTGGAGGGAAAACTTATGACATTTCGGTCCGTCCTAGATCACTATCAAGTCGAAGCTAAGAGAGAAAAAACAGAGATCTGTCTTTTGATCTTTGCAGCCTTTTCCTCAGTTGTGACCTGACAATGACCGAGGACGGATCTAAACGTCGTCAAAGGTTACCTCTCTAAGTGTGGGTTATATATGAACTGAGCAACTCCTTCAAATTACACCAATCGCTTTATTACGCATTTGCATGCATCAATTTCAGAATGATCTAAGCCTGCTAAGTTGTTAAATATTAGTTGTTTTAATCTATGTTCCTTTAATTTAACCTACAGTATTCTACAATGACACATTTAACTGCTATTAACCAAATACATAAACGGGAGGGTAACATCTGACTGACAATGCAGCCGTTTAATTCGTTATAAACATTAGGCTCGTTATGCGAGGTGTGAGGACAGGCTGCATAAACAGTGGTCTCAAGCATCTTCTTCAACCCCCCTCCTCTTTCTTGTCGAGGTTTATTTTAATGGCCGCTAAATTCAGTTCGAACTAAACGCCTCTACGCATTATTTAAAACCATATTACTCCCATGAAATAATCCCGCCTTTGGTGGTACCAATTAAACTCTTCCTCAAACTTCCATCTATAACCAGTTCCTTCCGCAATAAAACACAGTACAAAAAAATCTGTATTTTTAGTGGAAGTAAAATATTAAAAGAATTTAAAGCCCTCAAAATAATTGTATACTTTTGAATACCTTTGAAGAGTTTCGAGAGTTTATCTACTCTCTGAGCCCGGCCATGGGCCAGGCTCGTCTGGTGCTTGCCTGGTCAACCAGGCTGTTGCTGCTGGAGGCCCGCTGCCCCACATATCCATCACAGCCTGGTTGATCTGGTACCCTAATTCAAAAGGCAATCGCGGGTTGTTGTAGACAGAGGTGGCGCCCAACCACTACCACCCTAAGAGATCCAGTTGCATGTTGGGGAAGGGGGGAGCATCTGCACAGGTGGAGAAGGAGGGTTATGACAGAACACAACCTCTCTAACAGTAATCCACCAAGTGATGCTGGAAAGCCTCATGAACATATAATGGCACACTGCAATGTGCCATAGTCAGGCATGTAGTCACCATAGTCAGGTTACGTGTGCCATAGTTATTTAGCCATCTTTGCTGTCCTCGGCAATTCTGCAAGAGACAGCCACCAATCTCTGGTAGAGAAACATAACCACTACAGTTGCTTGAATAGTCAGGAACATAAGAATGATTGAATACTGCAGTAAAGTTTCTCGCCAACCTACATGAAAAGCTATCTAGAGGTCTTGCCACAATAAGATTGTTCCACACATGATGCATCCTCAGCTCCACTTATATACAATGCTGCGAGTCGTGTTTTGGTTACACTCGCAATACGTTATTTATATCACCTTCCTGCTTTCCATCTGAACACTTCAATCACATTCTCCTAATTCTATGTCTCTCCAGAGAGGGTAAATAAGATACATAATGCAGGTTATGGCAGTTTATTGTGAAGATATTTCACCCACCAGGATTTTATCAATTCACCATTGATCAAGTCCTTGGCGAGGGAAACGTTTTCACTATAAAATGTCATAAGTTATACTGAGTCTTATTTACAAGGTTTACGATACACGGGATCAATACAGTCAGAAACAGCAAGGACAGACTGTCTACACTCTTCGAGCTCAGCAACTTTCCCCATTCCTGCCTGATCCTTCATCCACACACACACACACACACACACACACACACACACACACACACACACACACACACACAAATTGAAAATACATTGTCATTTTACATTCAAGATAATGCAAGACTCACGAAATCGTAATGACACGATTGCAAAGAAACCATACCACGGACGGCGATAGAACCCCTCGATCAGTCTCAAAACTCCAGACAGTCGCGTGGTATGGTAAGATAATGCAAGTTAGCTGAGACCCGTTTCTGTAGCATTGCTGTTTAACTCCATCTATATGTTGCAAAACATACTGATGGAACACAAAGTTAGAATTCAGCTTATACAGTGAGAAGCGTGAAGATGTAGTGTGTTAAAATTCTAGTCTACTAAAATTCTAGTAGTCTGCTACTCTACCGCCAGTTAAAGGAGTTCCATCAATATACACAAATGACAGTACGGTGGCTGGAACACCCGTGGTACTGGCTGGCTCAGATTTGTAACAAAGAACACAAAGTTAAATGCGCCAAATGCCAGGAAAACTAAAAGGTAGATTATGAAATCATTCGACATTAACAATGGTATTTTTTCAAATCACTGGTGCTCTCACAATTTTATATTCCGTACTTGCATCACCTTGCAAGGCAAAAGAGACAGAAGAATTGGAAAATGTAGAGAGGTCGCTTACTCACCACAAAATATCAATACAACACCTAAACCACAGGGAATACCTCAAAGTAATTGGAATGCTGTCTCTGGAGTGAAGAGAAATACCTGATAATATACACATGGAAGATACTTGATGGTCTGGTCCCCAATCTGCACACTATCATAACTTACTCGAGTGAAAGATATGGGAGAAAATGTAGAATCCAATAAAAAGCAATCAGAGAACATTGTGTGAACATCCACGGCCCAAGACTTCAATCTGTTATCGCTAGAATCAGAAATAGTGTAGGAACGAAGATAAAAAATTTAAGAAGAAACTTGACTACTAACTCCTGCAAATTCCTGATCAGCCGGGCTGTGATGACTATTTGGGTTTGCAATTCGCTAGTTCAAACAGCCTAGTTGACCAGTCGTCAATCAGGAAGCCTGGACTGAAGCTGGGCTGCAAGTCATAGCTATGTCACAGGTATAACTTAAATAGCGGAAAACAAGTTTTTTTTTTTATTGAGGCTGGAGAAGCTGATGTATTGAGAGTAATACTCAACAAGCCCCTCAGCCCTGGGAGAGAAGTGGCCTTACAGAGGTTAGCAGGAGATTAACCTCTTAAAAAGCCATCAAGGTGGATTTGTAGGCCGTCACTGTCACTCCGTTGATGACCGTCGTCACACTGCGTGGGTACATATCAGTGTTGCCACCGATGACGAAAGAGAAACCTTCTACTGACGGGAGATATTTCCTCTAAATTGCTAAAATCTTGATATATATTTCCAATCGTTTTAAATAGCCTGATATTATTAAAAACACCAAGACTACCAAACTTATTCAACTGCCACAAGAAATATAAATTTTCGTCCGACCAGCCGGGCTGTAGTTCGTATATCAGTTGCGTGCGGCCAGCAGTAACAGCCTGGTTGATGATACCCTGATCCACCACGAGGCCTGATCTCAGACCAGGCCGCGGGGGCGTTGACCCCCAAAACACACTCCAAAAAAACTCTCGGAATTCACCAAAAATATATACTCACGTTTAAGCAGCTCAATAACCCTCCTTTTCCTCTCTCGTACATTTATCTACGTTTTCGTTCTCTATTCAGAATGATCATCTTGTAAGTTTTCTCAGCGGAACATACTTAATATCAACACTGCCTGTCTGTGTATTCAACTTTTCTATGCACCGCTGAGAGTTTAGGGAATGCCAGTCAATGTCTTGACAGCTCTTAGTTTATCCTTTTCCTTTGACCATTTCTGGAGTTCTTCATCCTGACATTACATTAGTTTGTATTTCTATGAAGGTGTGATCTGAATATATTGTACTTGTGGCTGTTATGTCTCTGATTAGTTCCTTGCCATTAGGAAGTACCAGTGAGACACTAGCAAGGAGGTACTAACGCGGCAGCCACTAGCAGAGGTACCAATGAGGCAGCCACTAGCAAAGGTACCAACGAGGCAGCCACTAACAAAGGTAACCAACGAGGTAGCTACTAGTAGAGGCAACCAACAAGGTAGCCACTAGCAAAGGTAACCAACGAGGCAGTCACTAGCAGAGATACCAACGAGGCAGCTACTAGCAGAGGCACTAACGAGGTAGCCACTAGCAAAGGTAACCAACGAGGTAGCCACTAGCAAAGGTAGCCAATGAGGTAGCCACTAGCAAATGTAACCGACAAGGTAGCCTCTAGCGAAGGTAACCAACAATGTAGTCTCTAACAAAGAGGTAAGTTCCAACGAGGCAGCCAATAACACAGAGATGCCAATGGGGCAGTCACTAGGAGGTACTGTAGTAGCAATACGCCACCAGCCAACATCCTGTCCCAGACATAGCGCACACCTCTTGCATACCAACACAACGCCACGTTTGACCGAGGTGAAATGGCACATATTTGGCCAAAACATTCTGAAAATATTACGCTGTGAATATATAAAATTAATAAACATTTACCATGTAAATATTTATACGTCACTGATGTAAATGCTCTCAAAACCCGCATGAGTTGGGGATTTAGAGGTTAAGTTGGCAACAGTGGATAACATAGTGCCAGCCCCTACACCTTCACCTCCCGCCGTGACCACCAGTCTAGCCAATACCAACATTAATCCTTCTACACATTTACAGGACACACACGGAGGAACTTAACCTGCAAAACTATGAAAGTGTGCATATATTTATCTATACACGTGAATATAAAGCAACTCTTGGAGAAAAACTAATAACGGCAAACTTTGTACTTGGGGATGCATCTGAATCATCCTCAATTTTTTTTACAGCAAGTTTATATCAATTCAGAAATGCTTCAAGCCATAGTACGATCACGCTAACGTATGAGCATTACTCTATCAACACCTGAAGGGTATACCGTATACACCGCGAGGATGTATTTATCAAATGTGTATTCGATAAATGTAATAGTACATACGTACTATTACATTTATATACATTTACTTGTGTTTAAATGTATTATTATGCCTTCACTGTCGCCTCCGAATATATTAAGTCTAAATTTGAAAAATCCAGTATGATAGAATCTATCAAAAGTTAAAAACTATTAACTTAAACCCACTTAGTAAAAAAAAAAAACGGTACTGGTCACCTCAATTCAGGGAATTAATATATGCATGTATATGTATGAATATATACATGTATGTATTTATGTGCGCCCGAGTGTGCATACTTGCGTTTACAAGGATCGGTTCATAGCCCCTGGGCCCCGCTTTTCAATTCTTATTGGTCAGTTTCACTGACTTGTGGCCTCTAGGGCCCGATCATGTCTATTCTTTAAACCTTTTATGTTTCTTTTTCACGCGTAATTTATTACTCACCAACATAATATTAAAAAAAAAAGGTTCTCTTCGGCGCCTTTAGCTGCCATTTAAACCCCCGACGTCACTTCTTATAGTCCACCCTATTCAGTTTTGGCAGCAATCTCGTTGCAAACTTTGTATGTTCTCTGGGTTCTTTATATATTGGAAAACGTTGAGGTCTCATGCTGGTGTCGGATACTAGATGGCCTAACGTATGTAGCACATAATTTCCTAAATTAGTCTTTGTATTTTTCCTAAAAACAGTTCTTAGCTAACTTTGCATACGATGCTAAATAATATACGGTTTAGTATATGAGCCTCTTGTGAAAACTGTTTAGGGCACTGCTTACTCCCATCTCTTTCTACTTATTCGTTATCTCAGCTTGTATTCTGTGTCCAGTTTTCTCACCCCTCCCTCCTATTTTTATTATTTTGTGTTTATCACGATTGAATTTGGTAACCTCCTTGGTCGTCTTCTTGGAACCTCTTCCTGCCCTCTCTGGTTATCTTCACCTATTTCTAATCATCCGTAAACAGTGTTACACAGTATTCAATTTCCTATTGCATGTCATTTATATGTATCAGAAATAGTAGCGGTCAAAGCACTGGTTATTGTTGGACTCTAATCGTCACCCTTGTCTGTGTGTCTCATTTACATCCGCAAAAAGAAAATCAACTTTAATATTCATCAAGCACTTTAAGCTCTCTTATCACAAATCAGTTTAGCATTGTAATCAAAGGGTCAGAGGCTTCCCTACTCGGTATCTTCAACCTGACACTAATTTCAGTCAGTACAATGCACTTCATAAAGTACGAATTAGATTCACGAAAATGTAAAACGGTAAAACGTAACTGAGATTTCACAGACAATGGCACATTTCATGAAATACGAAATAGATTTCATATACGGGTATGTTCTAACTGAAATCCATAGCAGACTGAAAAGTTGTGACGCACTTGTTGAAATCAGAGGAAGACTCCACTCTCCACACAGTTTTAAGACACAGTAGGAACCAGCTCTTTAGGCCAAAAATCAGTAAAGGGTCAGGAGCTGTGACTGGATCCGCAGTGAATATAGTAGTCAGATCACAACACTACCTGCTTGGTGGTCACCGATGAGGCGAAGGCTGCCACCAACACCACTGATGAATATGCTAATGTGCCACTTCCCATCTGACTCCTTGAAGCTATACACATGTCTTTCCCTGCAAGACTTAATGAATGCCTGAGACTTTAAAAGCGCTCTTGGGGAACTCACGCTCTATGAGTTATTACCTCTCACTGGTTTAGAATGGCATCCTGATCAGTCAGGTAATTGGTATATGCTGCTGGCGCGCCTACAAAGCCATCACAACTCAGTTCAACATAATTATCACAACAGAAACATGTCGAGTATTTTCTTAAAGACTTCTACATCTGTTGGTTGAAATTTAAAGAGCTGTGGAACTCTGACACAATTTCGGCACAAACTACAAGGGAAAAAAATGGTAAAAAGACCTCACGATAGGTACAAATCAAATACAACATCAGAGTTATAAACATGTGACAAATTTCGAGTATTTTCCTACTTAGGCAGCACTCTCAACAACTCATAATCAGTTTACTACGAGAAATTTTTTAAGCTATTTCTAGCGTCAATTTCCTAATCGACCATTTTGTTGACATTTTGTGGCGGCCCTTTTTTTTATTATTTATCACATATATATATTTTTAGATTTTGTAAATTAGCCTAGTCTAACCTAACCAAACATAAATTAACCGAATTTAAAAACAAAGACAATGGGATTTGAAAAATTCCTACGAGTACCATTTTTATGTACTAACGAATAATCTACGTAAATTTATATATTCTGGCCCTTCTGAAAGCTTACCAATCCCGAGTCCAGTCGCTAGATCTGTTCTGTAATCACTGTACACTCGCACTTAGAATTCACTTGCGTCAAACTTCTCATCCACGAATTGCTTGAGGCAGCCACACAGCTCACACCTGGTGTCCTGTTGTGTTATTATTCCTGTCTTGTCCACTCTTAAGTGGACAAGACAGGAAATAGTGCTCCTCTCTCCCCAGTCCCCCACCCCCGCACACATACACATATACACAATTTGTGCAAGACAGGTATACAGTACCGACAAGATGAAAGTTAAGACACTTGTGCAACATCTGGTTATCTTTATTGTAGACGTTTCGCCATCCAGTGGCTTTATCAATACAGATTCTTGGACATAACAAGAAAACAGAAGAACTATATACAAAAGATGAGGTAATCAGTCCCTCAGCCTTGAAGGTGGTGTTTAGAGCACCGTGGTTGTAGAGATTCTCTATAACCACGGTTACTGCTAACCAGAACTCCTAAATCCTTTTCGCAATCAGTAGTATTAAGATCTACACTAGATCATATTTCTTTCTCTTTCTGATGTTTGGTCTCAACAACGATTGAACCTCCTGACCATGTCTGTATGTTTTTAAGCACTGAAGTGCTGACACATGATTGGTTGCTTAGATATCTGCATTAACAAACAGGTTTACATGTACCTAATAAAGTGACCACTGAGTGCAGGTGTGCGTTGTTTCTAAAAAGTGTGTGCCGAGAGGAGGGGCTGAAGGAAGCACTTTTAATGACACTGTACGTGAATTGGGCGTAGGTAAAGAACGAATTGCAGTAATTTTGGAGAAAGTGGAAAGTTAGACCAGGCTGAAGTGAGCACTTACCGCTTGACACTATGTTAATACCCTAATACAATTTACTAGGACCACTTAAGAAGCTTTGCTTTACTTCTGAGACACTATACAATAACTAAATATCTGACCTTGAACTGCGATCATATTACTGTTGTTGTTTTTGAAACTAAATAAACTCTTTCGGGAAAGCCCATAAATATTATTAGTTTCAATCATAAATCATTTTTCAGTGTAAATTATCAGTGTTCTAATTCGGATGCACTGTTTCCGCGATTTTTATATTTTTATTGCGATTGATAAATAAGACAGTGGTGAAACATTTGGGTATTTTTATTCTGGAAACGCTTCGCCACCCAGTGGCTTCTCCAGTCCAATGCAATGAAAGGTGTAGTGTAAGGCAATCAGTCCCTCAGCCTTGAGTCAATGCATTTAGTCCATCAATCTTGATAAAAGTGCAGCATATCCGTGGAGATGGACTTATATACTGCAGACAGATGAGGGGGGATTAGCGGTAGGCGGAGTCACCAGTGATAAACCCACTTGTGAAAGTAGGTCGGGCCTATAGATTATGCAAGTTTTGAAGAATTTCCATTACAGGAAGTAATTTATTGGACACACTCCTTCATAATGTCCAGGAACAACGTCACAACAAATGCCACACAGTGTTTAGGAAAAGCATCGCAACAAATGCCACACAGTGTTTAGGAAAAGCATCGCAACAAATGCCACACAGTGTTTAGGAAAAGCATCGCAACAAATGCCACACAGTGTGTAGGAAAAGCATCGCAACAAATATTACACAGTGTGCAGAATCTTTTTGTCTAAAAAAAAATGCTGTTCATTTTTCATTTCCCCGTGTTCCTTTCAAGTGGTTGTCTGGACAGCTAAGGTCATAACATTTTCTGAGCTGCATTAAGACTTCGCGCATCTCTGGATGGAAGTACCTGCATTCCTTTTCAAAGCACTACTTCCCCTTCCTTATCATGATGGCAAATTTTCTGGTTTGCTGATAGCAGCATTTTCTCCCATATAAGCACATCCTTTTAGCATAGTTTTTGCAGA
>NC_091300.1:34954395-34999395 GCF_038502225.1 Cherax quadricarinatus | reverse complement strand
AGTTTTCTTTCCAGATTTAAGACGAATTCCCCGACTTTCACATTGCAGCATAAAAAGCAGCACTGTAACACGTGTTCAGCAGAGCCAGTACCTGCGGCCTTCTTTGGTTTGACTAACGAGCAGGGTAATGACACAAGATTACCAAGTGGGTCCAATGAACATGAGGAAAATGCGAGAGGCGGAGGAAAGTGGGAGGGAGGTCGACTTGGATCGTAAGATGGAGAACTAGAGAGGAGAGGGAGAAAAATGGAAGCGAGGTAAGGGAGGAATGGACTAGGACCAGTAAGAAAACTGGGCGGGAGATGGAGAGATAATAGGGAG
This sequence comes from Cherax quadricarinatus, assembly GCF_038502225.1. NCBI lineage: Eukaryota > Metazoa > Arthropoda > Malacostraca > Decapoda > Parastacidae > Cherax > Cherax quadricarinatus. The sequence goes on along the minus strand of NC_091300.1, from coordinate 34,999,074 downwards.
GTCGAGAGAAGGTAGATTAGGGTGAGAAGAGAGTAGAGGGGGGAAAGGAGAGAGAGAGAGAGAGAGAGAGAGAGAGAGATTGATTAAACTGGAAAAAGGGACAGCGAAGGTAAACATTACAAAACTGATGACAATGATTTTGTCAGGCGATTCACCAGATTAATTAAGATAAACTTTAAGAACTAACCACAGGAAAGTAATAAAGACTGCTCCAGCGATAGACGTGACAGTCGCCTTAACATGAGGCAGGTTCAGTCAGCAGAATTCATGCAGTTTCTCTTTGTAAAATCTTTATATATAAAAAATGAACCAGAAATAAAAACTGCAGAAACATTAGCGAGGTATGCGAGACAGATGCTATACTTACCTAACCACTATCACTCGTCTTTGCAACTTTCCCATGGACATTCGACAAGGTCGCTAATTGCAAATTTATTCCACATGTATCCCTATTTTTGAAGAATTTAACCATTTCTTTTTGATAACTATATTATTCCTATTTGAATATTTGATTTGAAAATAATTAACGGAACAGGTGGGGCTTGAACCAATGGCAAGTCCTAAAACTCACAGGTCAGTGCGCTAACCGCTGTATCTTTGGTTATTAAAACCTTGTTGATATTTTTAATACACCTCTTCATCCTCTCGTACACTTCTCTCGACTCCCACTCGTTCAACGTCTTACAACAGAAGGAAACTTCAGTTTGGTTCTGGACTTTAACCTGTCACTGCATTACTTTTAATCAAATGTAAGTCCACTCCATGGATAGTAGGGTAAGCAGAACACAGAACAAGTTCTTGCAGCATTAAGTTATCGGCTGCATTTATACCTCACCCTCCTCGTTACTAAAGGATTGAGAGGTGAAATTTAGAGAGAGACGTCAAGACATTGTGACCGCATAGTATTACAATATGATAGATTCGATGGAGCATATTTATGTTATGATGGAAATAGCTTAACAGTGGTAGCCAATCATTCATTTAATGTTGTATGTGGCAGACTGGTAAAGCAACTCTAAGAGAGAAAAGACAGTGTAAAGTGTGTGGAGACGAAGATAAATACGCGCCCAACTTCATATTCAACAATGCAAGAGCTAATAGTAACATAATTGATACCATTAATGTTTATGAACAATCTAAACACGCTGTAACTAATGTTAATATTTAACAAAAATGTGTCTCTACTTAATTCTATATGATAGTTACACAGTGGGAACAAAGCTAGCTATATTTCCCTGTCATATTCCATCGCACAGAATGGGTTATATATTATTTATTATATGCATAAGAATACATACTTGCACTAACCGTGCAACAACTTGTGTGAGTATCATTAACAAATTTCACCTCACCTGACTAAGCAACACCCAATATATGTAGGCTGACTCAGAAGATAGACAGGGCTATGCTACATAACATTGCATTAATTTATCAAAGAGGCTTGGTCGCTAAGCTAGCTCGGAGAATGATAAAAAAAATATATAAAGATATAATAATCACTGAGTACTGTAACAGCCGAGGATGAGAAGGATCGTGCAAATGGCGGATAAAGTAGTGGAGCTAATGCAGTGTCTGTATGGCAGTTTCACTCTCAGAGACCGAAAAAACTCTGAAGTATTATGTGGATCAAGCGTCGTTCTAGCTGCATATTGTACCAAACCTGACACTATTATGAAACAGCAGTGTTATTCAGTGGAAGCAGACGCACTGCAGCTAACAATCGCTTCTGACAGTTCCCAACGTGTGTAGACACAGCACCAACGCTCACCATAACACTAAAATATATAAACCGCGAGATGCGTATCTTTGTATACACTGACGTATACACACTAAAATGTGTGCTTCTCTCGGTGTATTTAGATTAAAATATTCTTGAATGTTAGTGTGAAGGTTGAATGCAGCCTCCACTTTCAGTTAATAAAGTATGTAATAAAGTATGTAGAACAGGATGATAAACTATTTACGATAGCGGTAACTAGTGACATGGTCCTCAGACAAATAGAGAAACTAAAACCTAACAAATCCCCAGGTCCTGATGAACTGGTTGCAAGGGTGTTAAAGGAATGTAAAGAGGAACTTAGCATACCCCTGGCTAATCTTTTTAACATATCACCACAAACTGGCATAGTGCCTGATAAGTGGAAAATGGCAAATGTAATGCCTATTTACAAGGCAGGTGACAGGTCCTTGGCTTCGAACTATAGACCAGTAAGCCTTACCTCCATAGTGGGAAAATTTATGGAATCAATAATTGTCGAAGCAATTCGTAGCCATCTTGACAGGCACAGACTGATTAATCTCAACACGGTTTTAAAAAAAGGGGCGTTCCTGTCTTACGAATTTACTAACTTTTTTCACTAAGGTGTTTGAGGAGGTAGATCATGGTAATATGATATTGTGTATATGGACTTCAGTAAGGCTTTCGACAGAGTTCCACACCAGAGGCTATTGAGGAAATTTAAGGCACAAGGAATAGGAGGAGAAATTTTTTCCTGGGTAGAGGCATGGCTGACAAATAGACAGCAGAGAGTTTGCATAAATGGGGAGAAATCAGAATGGGGGCACGTCACAAGCAGTGTTCCTCAGGGGTCAGTGTTGGGCCCGTTGTTGTTCACAATTTACATGAACGACATAGATGAGGGAATAAATAGCGACATAAGCAAATTTGCTGATGACACCAAAACAGGCCGTCCAATTCATTCTAATGAGGACACTAGAGCACTCCAGGATGATTTGAATAGACTGATGCAATGGTTGGAGAAGTGGCAGATGCAGTTTAATACTGACAAATGCAAAGTTCTAAATGTTGGACAGTTAAATAACCATGCCACATATAAACTAAATGATGTAGATCTTAATACTACTGATTGCGAAAAGGATTTAGGAGCTCCGGTTAGTAGTAATCTAAAACCAAGACAACAGTGCATTAGTGTTCGCAATAAAGCTAACAGAATTCTTGGCTTCATATCAAGAAGTATAAATAATAGAAGTCCTCAGGTTGTTCTTCAACTCTATATATCCTTGGTTAGGTCTCATTTAGACTATGCTGCTCAGTTCTGGTCACCGTATTACAGAATGGATATAAATGCTCTGGAAAACGTACAGAGGAGGATGACAAAGATAATTCCATGTATTAGAAATCTTCCCTATGAGGATAGACTGAGGGCCCTGAATCTGCACTCTCTCGAAAGACGTAGAATTAGGGGGGATATGATCGAGGTGTATAAATGGAAAACAGGAATAAATAAAGGTGATGTAAATAGCGTGCTGAAAATTCCAGCCAAGACGGGACTCGCAGCAATGGTTTCAAGTTGGAAAAATTCAGATTCAGGAAGGATATAGGAAAGCACTGGTTTGGTAATAGAGTTGTGGATGAGTGAAACAAACTCCCGAGTACAGTTATTGAAGCTAAAACGTTGTGTAGTTTTAAAAATGGGTTAGATAAATACATGAGTGGATGTGGGTGAGTGTGAGTTGGACCTGACTAGTTTGTGCTGCCGGGTCTGGTGCCGTGCTCCTTCCTTGAGTGGAGGTGACCAGACTGGGAGGGTCATTGGGCTAATTCGGGGGGGGGGGGGAACATGGACCTACTCCGCATGGGTCAGTAGGCCTGTTGCAGTGTTCCTTCTTTCTTATGTTCTTATGTTAACAATAGTCTTCGGTGAAACTAGCTAGATCTAGCTTTGGCTCGCTCGCTCACTCTCTCTCTTTCCTACATTCGACATGTTCATCTCCAGCATCCAGCATATATATATAGCATCCTAAGGAAAATGCAAGCTTATGAGTGGGAATGGTTGGATATGAGTGGGAATGATTGGATATGAGTGGGAATGGTTGGATATGAGTGGGAATGATTGGATATGAGTGGGAATGGTTGGATATGAGTGGGAATGGGTTGATATGAGTGGGAATGGGTGGATATGAGTGGGAATGGGTGGATGCGAGAAGGATCTTCCAGACATAATCTAATAAATCTACACAGAATTATAATTTTTTTTTAAATACTTTTCTGTTGTTCGTCTTGAGGGCGACTTTTTTTTGACATATATTCTAAATAGAGGGACTATGTGGGAAAAAAGAGGGTAGTTAAACGAGTTAAAATATAAACACAACCTTTAATTACAAAAAACAAAAAAAATGCTACTTAATGGCTTTCTAAACACCAGCCTTAATAATTAATTCACCGAAAAACCCCGTCAATAACATTAAATGGCACCGAGTTGTAACCGAGAGTATGTAAGCCAGCCTTGCAATGTATCCATGGAGGTACCTTACGTGCGGCACAGAATGCATACGCGCATGCGTGTGCCTAAAGTGCGTAAGATGATGCTTACACCGTCACCACAGGGTATCCATGTAAGGTTTTCAGTCAGATCTCGCTAGTTGGCTCAACAAGAGAAATGTATATTATGCTTTGCTATAAATCTTTAAAATCGAAATAATCTTTTATCATTTTTTTTTGTTAAACAATTTTAAAGTTTGGGTGGCATTAATTAGGTAGGATTAGGCTGCACTATATTAGTAAATTATAGAAAGGTTTGGTTATGTTGCAAAGTTAGTTTTGGTGCACAAGTAAAAAGAACGTATGCAGTGTTAATTCTACTGAATATAATTATCAAACTATAAGAAAAATAATACTGAGAAAACCTAATTTTAAAAAGAGGCTGGCTTGCTTTGGCACTTATAGCTGCATAATATATATATATATATATATATATATATATATATATATATATATATATATATATATATATATATATATGTATATATATATATATATATGTATATATGTATATATATATATATATATGTATATATGTATATATATGTATATATATGTATATATATGTATATATATGTATATATGTATATATATGTATATATATGTATATATGTATATATATGTATATGTCGTGCCGAATATGTAAAACTGGCCAATTAGCAAGAACTCATTTAAAATTAAGTCCTTTCTAAAATTTTCTCTTATACGTTTAAAGATATATATTTTTCATTAATGTTGATGTAAAAATTTATAATTTTGCACCAAAAAGAACTTAGAAAACTTACCTAACCTTATTATAACAAGAACAATTTATTTTAGCCTAACCCAACTAAATATATTTTAGATTTGTTTACAGTAATTTAATACTAAACAAACACAGTGAAATATATTTTTTTTCGTTAGGTTCAGAATGATTTTGGCGAAATTATTGCATACACAAATTTTCGCTTATCCTATATGACAAATTGAGCGTTGCTATTTAAGCCAAGATCGCAAGTTCTGCCTATTCGGCACGACATATATATATATATATATATATATATATATATATATATATATATATATATATATATGTCGTGCCGAATAGGCAGAACTTGCGATCTTGGCTTAAATAGCAACGCTCATCTTGCCATATAGGACAAGCGAAAATTTGTGTATGCAACAATTTTGCCAAAATCATTCTGAACCTAAAGAAAAAAAATATATTTCACTGTGTTCGTTTAGTATTAAATTATTGTAAACAAATCTAAAATATATTTAGTTGGGTTAGGCTAAAATAAATTGAGCTTGTTATAATAAGGTTAGGTAAGTTCTCTAAGTTCCTTTTGGTGCAAAATTATAAATTTTTACATTAATATTAATGAAAAAAATATATCTTTAATGGTATAAAAGAAAATTTCAGAAAGGACTTAATTTTAAATGAGTTCTTGCTAATTGACCAGTTTTACATATTCGGCACGATATATTATATATATATATATATATATATATATATATATATATATATATATATATATATATATATATATATATATATATATATATATATATATATATATGCAGTGCTATATATTTCTCGGTATATACACATCCAGTGCTATACATTTATCGATGTATATGCACTCAAGAGTTGACTTTAATCCCTATTTTAGAGATTAAAATATTTTTAACCTTTGTGTAGTCGATATGCCTCTAACTTAAGAATCAACACACACACACACACACACACACACACACACACACACACACACACACACACTACATCTTCATGCCTTGAAGCATCCAGTCCACGCCCACCCACCTTCCAAGCTACCCAACAATTACTACTATCTCCTTTCTGCCCATACCCACAACCACCAGCCTCTGACAATGCACATGCTCATCAACCTTACCCACACTCAAATATGCCCACGCCAATCGTACATGCCCACACCTATCAAAAACGCTTACATCAATGTATATGCTCACACCAGTCATGTACACCCACATCCATCGAATATGCTTAAACCAATTCAGAGCAACTATATACACCCACACCGATCATATATGCTCACACCAACCATATACGTATGTTCACACCACTTACAAACTTTTACATGAATGTATACACTCACACCAACCATATACGCCAATGATCTATCGCCATCCACCCACATCAACACTTATACACATTCTCTTCTCACACCTATGCACGTAAACATAATGGGTGAAGAATGAAACAAAGTTGGATAAAGAAGTTGAAAGGAAAGTTCTATTCACAGCTTTAAAAGTGTTTATGATAAAGTCCGAAAGGCCAGAAAGCAGTAATATCAGTCGAATAAGTTAAGAGAGCGAGGGTTAGGAACAGATACTCGACTCCCCGCAAAATCATTCGGTGCGTACACACCTACACAGTTGGTGTCTCCATTTACGGCACACTGAACACGCCATAAAACGATGCCGCAGTTTCCAACACGTGCCCACATTAAATATGAATTCCCCGTGTTTAAATCAACAATCCTAATGTGAAAATAATACTCATGCATTTCAGCGCCAGGAATACAAGAGAACACAGAGTTTCTAAACAAAGACATCTGGATAATGAAAGGTCTTGCATCAAGCTGACTGTCGTCAAGTAACTGGCACACACATTTACTCACATACAAGTGTTGTTGTGTTAGATGCGTCCATGAATAAGTGGCAACATGCGCATGTTTGTCTTTCTCACCTGCCTGTGTGTTTTGCAAGAGTTCTCATGGGCATTAAACAATACACGAGTGGGATTAAGTGGTTGTAAATAGGACTTGCCTAGCACGGGCCAGAAGGCCTACCGTAGTGGTCTCTCACTCTTGGTAATACAATGGTAGAGCATACCCACGGTATGTAACATAAGATACACAATGGGGGTTATGGCATTTTATTGAGAAGACGTTTCATCCATCAGGGACGAAACGCCTGAGCAAATTAATACAAAAAGCCACAGTGTGTGTCATATACACACTCCATTTTTATATCCAGGGCAATCCATTACCACCAGTGTCATGGTCTCCATGTAGTCCATCAACTAAGCTGTAAGATCTACATTAGACTACGATCAGCTAATAATAATAATTGAGAATTAAATAATTGTTGAGAACCTTTTTTTTTTCAAGAAATTCACAAATGCTCTCATGCCAAACCAAATATACATTAATAAAAACGAATACAAAAATATATTTGCAAGAGTAGCAGTATGATCATTAGGATCGTAGGGATCTAGAATAGATATCTGTTTTCAACCGAGACTTAGAAAAATGAACAGATTCCTGACTCTTAAGAGACACTGCTATCCTGTTATAGTCTGGGAGATACATAAAAAAAAAGGCTCTTTCTGCAAGTGATTTCTCCCCAACAGCACGAGACCCAATCAGTGTGAAAGGGTCCGCAACAATTCACAGAAATATTCCAGAGTCCTATGTAAAAAGTATATGCATATCAGCAGCAAGTTACTTGATATTGTATTAAACTTAACAGTTTCCGATATTAATAGACAGATTTTAAATTAAATTCCTGCATTAACAGGGAGCCAATGAAGGTTATACAAGAAGGGACTAGTGCAAACTCCAGGAAGCGAAATTGCCAGTCAAGCCGCACCATTTAGTAGAGACTGAAATCATTTAATTAAGCAGGAAATTAGGCAACCCCACAAACAGTTGCACAAATTCATTCGAGAAGAAATAAACGTGTGGATAAGGTCCAAGTAATCTACGTATCAAGGTATTTTCCGCCTGCAGAGATTATCATTATAATAATTGCAAGATTTATCAGTTTGGTTAATATGCCCAACACTTGAGAATTCAGGTAGACACCCTTTACTGATCCAAAAGAGAGCAAATTAACAGTGCGATAATTGTAAGCACCAAAATCTCCAATCTGTTTCCCCCTGAGCTTTCTCTCATAGTCTAAATCTCTCTCTTACACTCATGTAGTTTCAGTTTTCTATTTGCCATCCAAGTTTTGAATAATCAGCAAAACAGAAATAAAAAAGAATTTTGCATCTTCAATGTTCAAAATCCGGATGTAGACCTGTGTATCGTTAGCATAAAAATGATAATCAACCCCACTGGTATCCAACACTAATGCTAACATACAAACATGAATATTAAACAATACCGCTCGTAGAACAAAATCCTGAGGAACACCACAAAGCAAAGGAGACGGCTCAGATACTCATGGATGACCAGATATTTCAGATGAGACGATGTAGTGTCCCTATGGCCACAACTATAAAAGATTACTTATCCATAATCAATAGTACTAACGGCAGTAGAAAGATGCAATAAAATCAGTAGTGATGCATATCCTAAAAAAGTGTTCAGTAGTAAATCATTCTAAATCTTACACAACGCCGTCTCAAAAAAAAAGAAAAAAAAAATGTCTAGCATGGCACTTTCAATCAATTTACAAAGAAACGTAACACTTGAAATAGGACAATAGTTTGAAATGTTTTCGAAATTAATAGAAGGCTTCTTCTTGACTTGGAAAACGTCATACGCCGAGTCTTGGAGGGAGAGGGGGAAGTAATCCCCAGAACCAACACAGGCAGGGCCGAGGCTAACATCACCTGAAATAAATTATGCCACACTAAACCTACACCCACATACTGACAGCATCACCACTAGCAATAGCAACACTGCCCACAACAGTGAATTCTCGCTTCGCACGCACACTACCTTAACCCTTTCAATGAGATGTCTTCCCTAATACTTATCACCTCTAGTGATGTGGAAGTACCTGTCAAATTGCATACACTTTAAATGACTTCGTTAAAATCCGAGTTAAGAGTAACATTGGGGTAATATCACGCTTTGATACCCCATAACATGAGAGAATAATAGTGATCCGGAGTGCAGTATGCCAGGTGTGCAGACACAGGCGGGCATCTTGTATGCAAGTGCCAGCTGACAGATGCAAAACTTCATCTTATATTCCCCAGATACAATCTCCTAATATTTTTATTGCCCAAACAGTGATGCCGGCCCTATGCTGAGGGCCTGGCGCAGCAACCATTTGTTTACTGGCCAGACTAGGTGCTCTGAGTACACTGAAAAAAGTTGCATTCTTGTCGGGAGAGAAGCCTCATCTGGTTTCCCAACGTGTTTAAACACTTTTTTTTTTTTTTACGTCCACAAGCTGCCATCCCAGTTTAATGGGTCCTCATGCGTGTAAACAACTATGCCAATTCATTACACCTACACACGTCCAGAAGACGACCTAACCCACTTTCATATTAACTTCCTAATCTAAAATTTTCACTGCTAGTACCAACCATAATGTTATATTATTACTAAGAATGATCGGATTATCACTATAATTATTCAAGTACTTAACAATAGCGATTTACTCACCAAACACAAACACACACAGCGTAAAGCACCACTTCATAAGGCTAAAAAATGAGGAGGAACTCTCCCAGAGAATGACCAGGAAATAAGCGAGGATCTAAACAGGAGTTATAAAGCATTCACATATGAGCAGCAGACAAATACCCCTGAGCTGCGCAACGGGTACAATCTAACAGCGGCATTTAGAAACCATCCAGGTGATGGAGTTGAGTGGTAGGACGAAGGCCTAGAACCTTTTGGTTACTGCTTTAACATTTAAATTTGATAACATTATTAACTCTGTCATCTTGACAGTTTCAGCTATTTGAACAGTTTACCACAACTGGTACCAAATTGCTATGGTAGTTAGTTTACTATCAGTGCAAATATCATAATCACAATATGATCAAAATAATTAAAGTTCGTTAGTCACAGTCTAAACCATACCCATAATTTGTTTCAAATCATATTTTATAAGCCATAGTAAATTCTGAGGAAAGGGGAAATCTCGACTTTTTGGGCGAAAAATAGGTTGCTGGGTTCTTGACACTGAAGTCCAAAACGTCGCCTACAGGTTTCTCTTGTAAGCCACTGTCGCGTGATTTGTACCCTTCTACATCATGAGATAACTCAATAAGCATAAAGGGCTCAAGGTTTTCATCAAGCTCTTTCCTGCTGTCAGTGAAGAGCTTGATATGATCCTGTAAGTTCTTCCTGATCAGCCGGATTATCATGATCTTTTAGCCAGTGATCAAACAAAATTTTCTTAAAATTGTAGTCTTGTGATTCTTCACCCCAATTTCAGTTAATATTGCTTGGATTAAAGCGTCAAACACTGATCAATAAAAAGTGGGAAACCACTGAGTCTAAGTATTATTTATGAATGGAATATACGAATTTTGTGATGTTTAGATTGATTGTTGCATAGTTCTTGCGTAAATATTTGGCAAGGTGGTAATTCCCAAGTAATAGTAACTAGCTCTTCTGAAACGAAACCTTTGAAGCTCCCGTATGAACTTTTGCTGGAATTCTTGACGATATCTTCACTGCCTTACTGATTTCTCCCACCTCAGACTTACAGATTTCAACACAATGTATGAAGTGTGATGATATATGGCAGAGAAACATAGCTTGTTTTAGTTCCCATTATGTAACTATTACATAGACTAGGGTAGTAACACATTGCTGATGTATCCAATTTTTCTAAAACAAAGCAAATAAAGTTGGTGGAGCCGCGGTTCATCGGGCACAGCGAAGGTCCCCATCCAGCCCACTACCTGACACCAAACATGACTTCGAGGCAAAGGCAAATTACAGAACACACTTTTATTGAAACAATGTTTCACTCTCTAAACAGGGCGAAACATTGTCCTCGTAAAGCTTGTTCTGCAACTTGTATCTTTGTCTTCATACTTGTCTGCACAACACCATTTCATGCACCAAATATGGTTACCAAGAGTGCCTAGAAAAACACGACCCCCAACCACCTCTCCCTCCACTTAATACCTCCAGCAACGATACAAGCCTCCCCCTCCTCCTCCACACACCCGGTAATTATAAGCTCTTTTTCATTAAAGATAATTATCTATAAGGAAAAAATCCTTCCTATTTTCTGCCTCAAACCAAATTCGGCTCCGTCCCTCCAAGCAAGAATACCATAATCACTGGTATTAATATATTATTATTACTTCAATAACATTCAAGATGACCAATACAAGTAACCCTATTTATGTTAACAAAAGGTCATTTGAGACTGTCTAGTTAGCCAGGTGGCACCATACACCTGTACCTGGGTACCTTAGCTAGCTCTTGTTTCCAGCCTAAGGTACTGTAAGGCAGCAGCCCATTTCAGATATTTAAATTTTTTTCTAAATTTAAAAAAAGGTCACAATGGCAGACTGTTCGCCAGGTGGCACCCCACACCTAATTACACGACTAAAGTAAACATAACACGCGAAAACAACGGGTCTACACAGTAAGCGAACAGGACTTTTATCTGTTATTTATCTGTGACCAGCTTCGAGGGCTCTTCTCTCACAGCCCAGCCTGACTGGGCTGTGAGAGAACCTGTGAGTCAACCTGGTTGACTCCCTGGTCAACCAGGTTGTTTATTATTAGCGGTTCGCAGGCCCGCATGGCCATTACAATTCGGCTGATCCAGCACCTTATGTAGAAGCTGTCGAGCTTTCTGAAAACTGTCATCTTCCTTCCAGCAGGAGAGCCCTGTGGAGATCCTGTCTTCAGCACCTGCCAGGTCAACAGGTGTCACAGTCACACCAGCGTCATGCCACTGGCATGGATGACTCAATGTCCATATTTGGTATGTTGCTGACTTTCACAGTTGTCTTGGCAGAGTTGGAGCCACCAGTCACCCTGTCACCACACCTGTAACAGTTGGCTCCACGAGTGTTGGCAGAGGTGGAGCCACCAGCCACCTTATCGCCACATCTGTAACAGCTGGCTCCACGAGTGTTGGCAGAGGTGGAGCCACCAGCCACCTTGTCGCCACGCCTGTAACAGCTGGCTTGCTACAAGTGATAGAGATGGCTGACTCATCCATTGCTTACGATGTGTTCATAAGTGTAGTAGCAGGCAGACTGGCGAGTCTATGTGTCCTAGCAGAGGTGGATGACACATAAACAACTAACCATTTCTGCTACGACACGTGGAGCCACTCAAGAACACACGAACCTGAAGTTAATTCCAACCAAATTCTATTACTGAAATTAAGGAAAACCGCATACTATTGCAACTAACACTCTTTAGACTAAAACTAGACAGCAGCTTACTGGTCATTTACAATACGTGTAACATTTACTTGCAACTGAACAGGATTCTTACCATACGCAACCAACCTAAATTCTAAAAGACGGTAAAAAAAGCTTCACCTGTCGCCTAACAATAATCAGGTTAAATCCTTTTGGCAGACACACATGGCTGCCTCACCGCAACTCACCGTGAAAATAGACCACTAACACGAGCCGTGAAGCCAGCATCATTTTCATTTTAAGTCACCCTCACGGAGATCATACCCACAGCCACTCATCGTCGATGTTAAGAGATCTCTTACATCATGCCTAGTGTCCACACCTACACATATATTACACATCTTATGCTTACATGTATCACCCCTCCACACACACACACCATCTTTTGCGTACATGTATCCGTCCTTGCATGCATCCACCTCACACAAATGCATGCACAGTATCTCCAAACTTAAATTTATATGCACTCCAACTTGGCTGCAACACTCACTCTAACCTCCCGCATACACCAATAACTCACATACATATACTTCTCCCCCCCCCCTCCTTCTCTCTCTCTCTCATACACACACCTGCAATTCTCACAATCAAACCTCCCGTATATACTAACAACTTAAGTACATATACCTCACACATACTCATACACACTCACACAAACACACACACCTCACAATCAAGCCTCCCATGAATACTCAACTCGTGTACACACTTCATACCCTACCACCCACCCCACAGATACACCCTTACATCACACAACCTCATCTCGCAAAGAAACCCGATAAGGCTGTTGCTAAGTTTCTTTAGCAAATGCATACACTTAGGTATGAGACTATCTGATAGGAATACAGCGGGATCCGAGCATAGTAAGCACACCATGAAATTATGGACATTTTATACCTAAAAATTCTAGGAAATTCCTGACAAACCCGTATCTTCCCACGAGGAGCACTGAGAGAAACTAGGATTCAACTGCTAATGCATAAAAGTAAAATTCAGCAACTGAAGAACGTGCAAGAAATAGAGTACACCTTATCCTAGTAACCACGGACTGTCAGGAACTACTGCCTACAAGGAAGGATATCGTCAGAATGGCATTCAAAAACAGATATAACAGTCCAAGCAAAAATGCAATCACTACACAGCCGCAACGGGAGACTGTCAGTGAAGTATCAGGTGGAAAGGTTAAAGAATGATAGTAGGTTTTTAACAAACAACGATATTGATGTATGTGTAGTGCCTAACACATGTTTCCACAGCATCTTTATTGCAGAACAAACCATATGGAACTAGTAAATATTGAAATATCTAGCCTAGACAGGACTCGCAGCAATGGTTTTAAGTTGGAAAAATTCAGATTCAGGAAGGATATAGGAAAGTACTGGTTTGGTAATAGAGTTGTGGATGAGTGGAACTCCCAAGTACAGTTATAGAGGCCAGAACGTTGTGTAGCTTTAAAAATAGATTGGATAAATACATGAGTGGATGTGGGTGGGTGTGAGTTGGACCTGATAGCTTGTGCTACCAGGTCGGTTGCCGTGTTCCTCCCTTAAGTCAAGGTGACCTGACCTGACTAGTTTGGGTGCATTGGCTTAAGCTGGTAGGAGACTTGGACGTGCCTCGCATGGGCCAGTAGGCCTGCTGCAGTGTTCCTTCGTTCTTATGTTCTTATGTTCTTATAACTGGTTACCAGAGCTGAATCACAGCGAAGCGCCTATGTACATTTCGTGGAGTAGACAGCGTACCAGCTGGGAATAAACCATCGAATCGACAAATCACCTGGGACGAAATTTACGCCATACGTCTCCAGAAGAGTAAGCAAATACAAAAATGTTATACTGAGGAAATCTTGTAAATAAAAGGATTGCCTTCAGAAAGTTAGAAACTGTTCTGTCGCTCATCACCACGCATGTTCTTCATTATACCTGGAGTACACAGAACATGCCTGGAACTCCTACCTAACCAACATAAACGAAAGGTCCGGAAAATAAAGAGGTGTAACTCTAGACCAGGGATCACCAACCGTTCTGTTCATGCGGGCCACAATAAAGTTAAAAAATTTAAAGTGAAAAATAAATGTAGGTATTTAAAACCCGACATTTAAAATTAAAATTAATGACAATATCAATATAATAAACAAATGAACAACTCTAAACGTAAAAAGCTTGTTCACTGGCTCTCATGATGGTGTTGTATTGTCCCTGAGTCGCAGTCCGCAGCTTGGTGCAGATTAAAACTCGAGTTGGTGACTCGAGAAAAAAATAAAGTTAAGGGTCAGGCCCAAAAACCGGAGGTCACCCCTTACAAATACAAACAGGCAATTGCAATCTTGCATCGATCAAATACGGCACACTCACCCCCTACTTTACACCCGCTCAAACTTCTTGCATACACCTTAACCTACACACATCTCAACCCTCAACCTATCTCACACCCTCGTCACACTCATACACTCCCACCCTTTTTTATACGCTAGTTTACGCTTTCATCTTCATCTCACATACATCTCCGCACATATCCCAACTCTGCACATACACCTCACTCTATGAACATACACTCCATTTCACACACAACACTACATCAATATCTGTTCACGGCACTTGGGATCAGCTCAGCCACCATACTGTATCTTTAATTTGTCGCAACGTATGTTGTTTCTCTCTCTCATGTCTCACGTAGTTATCACACTTTAAGAAGTGTTCGTCTTGTTTTATGAGATGACAGTAATATGGTGTTGAGGAAGCTGTCAAGTGTGTGTTAGCAAGATAAAACACCACAGCTTTACTGATCGTCAACTGTTTTTTTTTTTTTAAGTGATCACAAATCCTAATATGAAAATATTTTCAAAGAAAACGACAGTGACAATTGCCCACTATAGAACCACAAGTAAATTACAGATAAACTGCTTAATTGTCAGCAGAAGACAACAAAAGTCAAACAAGAGATAAAAATCCATCACCATCACACCACCAACTACTAAAACCACAACTACTATACCACCTGCCACAACCACCAAACCAATCTACCACAACCACCAATACCTTGATAATCACCATACCAGCCTACGCAGCCTCAACGAAAATACCATCAACCCCCGCCGCCAAGACAGCGCTAACTACAACACTGGTACCAACTACCAGCACCACTATCTCCAACCAATCGCCACGATGCCTTCCAACACACTCCCCATTTTCCCTCAGGCATACGCGCAAAAGTATTACGACGTACAAAATATTCTGTCCTTGATAGTGTGGACAGGGAATTACTGGCCATGAGACGGGAAAGAGAACAGAGTTGAAGCTAAACAAAACAGATGAGCCACAGGGATACCAGGAAATATTCCTTCACTCTGAGGGTGGTCAGGAAAAGTAAGGACCTGGATGAAGATATATGTAATGAAGGCAGACGTCAAACACAGCTTTTTAAAAACATGCATGGGAGTGAATCCGACCAGGGCCAGGAGCCGAGATTCGGCCCCTAACACCACGTATGTGGGTAGATATTAATGAGAACACCTGCCAAGGAAGACGGACCCCAAACTGATCTCACTAACATAAACAGCGTCTCTTGAAGGTCAACGGAGGTAAACATGTACCCAGTAGCTTCTATTATGCCACAACAAGTCAAGGAGCTAATAAGTATCCCAAAAATACACTAGTGGTAAATAACTCAAGTGGCAAGGAAAGAATAAGGAGAGGATATGTCAGGGATTCGAGGAACATGGACAGGGAGAAGCAGGAATAGGAATAAAAGATGAGAATAGGAATAGTTACAGGCACATATAGGGGAAGCGAAAAAATGGGTAGTCTTGACTGCCAGGGATAGGGAAACGCAACAGAAGGGAAAGACTAACAATAAAGTCAAGAATAAGAAGACAAGAGGTAAAAGGACAAGGATGAGGAAAGAAAATATTTGTAACCAACTGGCGAGCAAAAATCATGAGCCGAGCTCCGGTAACTTAAATAACACCCGCCACAGCTTCCCTCAGAATCATTCCAAGAGAACCTGTGGCGGGTGTCACTCACGCTACTATACACTGAGAAAACTCCCCCTCGTTTCTCCTGTTGCTACTCTTGCAACACTGCACAGCTCCTGATGACGCACTGAGAAGTGTGAAAGTACTTGAGCTAAAGATTTCCACCCCTATGGCTTGTCTTGCAGTGTTAAGATCGCCTGTCTGCGATTGTTTAAGCGCACGCACACACACGCGCACGCACACACGCGCACGAACACAAATGCACACACACACACGAGCAGGAAGAGTGACCTAGTAGCGACCAGTGAAGAATCGGAGCCAGGAGCTGTGACTCGACCCCTGCAACCACAACTAGGTGAGAACACATATATAATGTATAATAAACACAATGAAATATATTTTTTTTTCATTTGGTTCAGAATGATTTTTGCGAAATTATTGCATACACAAATCATATATATGACATGGCGAATAGGTAAAACTTGCGATTTTGGTTTAAATAGCAACGCTCTTCTTGCCGAATAAGGCAAGCGAAAATTTGCGTATGCAAAAACCATTGTGAACCAAATTAAAAAAATAATATTTCATTGTATTTGTTTACTATTAAATAATTGTAAACTTATCTAAAAACATTTAGTTGGATTAAGCTAAATTAAATTGCGCTTGTTATAATAAGGTTAAGTTTTCTAAGGTTCTTTTGGTCAAAATTATTAATTTTTACATTACCATAAATGACAAAAATATATATCTTTAAACGTACAAGAGAAAATTTTAAAAAGGACTTAATTTTAAATGAGTTCTTGCTAATTCACAAGTTTTACCTATTCGGCATATATATATATATATATATATATATATATATATATATATATATATATATATATATATATATATGCAATAAGATCACAGTAAACAGGTGATTTCAGAATATGCAGAACAACCACTGCGAAAGAATAATGAAATTCCAAGCGCTTTCGTGACTGCTCACATTATCAAGGAACAATAAAAGTAATGCATCAAAGGAAGGTATATAAAGGGTCTAGACCACACCCCACCATCACATCCCACAACAAAGCCCTATTGCTGGTAAAATTTCTAACTTTAATGTTAAAAACAACTTAGATTTAGTTGATAAATTAAGCTCCTTGACTGACTTAAATGATTTTAACATGGTTAGCTTTGCTGTTACTTCCTTGTATACCAAAGTTCCTGTTGATGATTTAAGTTTCTTATCTGAAGAACTCGTTAATTATGATTTACCATTGCCAGTTCCTACTATCATTAAACTTATTAAACTTTGCACTGTTGATGCAAAATTTGTATTTAATAATAAGTTTTACACTTAGAAGTTTGGTATGGCAATGGGAAATCCTCTTTCACCTGTTCTTAGTAACCTATACATGGATTTTTTTTAAACAAGGCTGCTTAACACAATCCTCCCTAATAGAGCTAAATGGTTCAGATATGTTGATGTTTTGTCTTATGCCCAAGAATGTAGATATACACCATTTCCTTGTTATGTTAAAAAGCTTAGCCCATTCTATAAACTTTACTGTTGAGTTTGAGGGAAATAACTCATTGCCTTTTCTACATGTTTTAATTAAGGGTAATAATGAATTCCAATTTAAAATTTAGAGAAAAACCTACAAATAACTGTTCCTATGTACACTATTATTCTTCACGTCAAGATAGAGTTAAACTGTCTGTTTTCTCATCAATGTTTTTGAGAGCTTTGCGTATTTGTAGTCCAGAGTTCATAGATGAAGACAACCAAAATTTATGAAATAGCTAATGATCTGAAATACCCAAGAAACGTAATTGATAAATCTTTTAAAATTGCTAGAAATACTTTTTACAATCCAAAAAGCAACAACCAACCTTATTCAACTAAAAATATGTTGGTTCTCCCTTACCATGAAAACTTGGTTGATATGCCTCCTCTTTTTAAGACTTTTAGTATCGAAGTTGTATTTAAAAATCTTGATACACTAAAAAAAACTTTTTATAAAGAATTCCCCCCAAAATGCTGACGGATTCCTTGTAAAATTTGCGATAAAGTTTATTACGGTCAAACTGATAAAAGTCTCGAATTAAGGTTAAAACAACATAAATATAGTATTAGAACTGGACAAGATTCCAATGCTCTATTCATGTGAGAGATTTTAACCATCCAGTTGATTTTCAAAAAGTTGAGAAAGTTGTATCAAGCAAGTCCAGGGTTGACAGGAATATAATTAAATCTTTCATAAAAAGCAGTTTTGACAATAATATGAATATTTCCTTTGGTTTATAAAAATTATATCCATTTATAATTAATAGAATTTGGGAAGAATTTAATAATACATTGGACAAATAATAAATCTTAATTCTTGGGTAGAAGATTTTGTGGGTTGCGTGAAGGGCCTGTCTAGTTGGGCCAGCAGGCCTGCTGCAGTGTTTTCTTTGTTATGAGTCGCGCGTCAGGTGTTGATTTGTTGTGGGATGTGATGGTGAGGTGTGGTCTAGACCCTTTATATGCCTTCTTCTCATGCATTACATTTATTGTTCCTTGATAATGTGAGTAGTCACGAAAGTACTTGGAATTTCATTATTCTTTCACAGTGGTTGTTTTGCGCATATATATATATATATATATATATATATATATATATATATATATATATATATATATATATATATATATATATTCCTAATAAATAGAACACAAATAGTAGTAAACAGAGTAAAATCTGAGGCGGCTACTGTGAAAAGCTCTGTTCCACAAGGCACAGTACTCGCTCCCATCCTGTTCCTCATCCTCACATCTGACATAAGACAGGGATGAAAGCCACAGCACAGTGTCTTCCTTTGCAGATGACACCCGAATTTGCATGACAGTCTTCCCCATTGAAGACACTGCAAGAGTCCAGGCGGACATCAACCAAATCTTTAAATGGGCCGCAGAAAAAATATGAAGTTCAATGATGAGAAATTACTACTCCGATATGGAAAACTTGAGGAAATTAAAACTATATCGGAGTATAAAACACAATAGAACGAAAAATTAATGTAAAAGAACTGGAAGTGATAATGTCAGCGGATCTCACTTTCAAAGACCACAGCATTCTATCAGTCACATCTGCTAGAAAAATGACAGGATGGATAATAAGAACTTTCAAAAATAGGGATGCCAAGCCCATGATGACACTCTTCAGGTCGCTTGTTCTATCTAGGCTGAAGTATTGCTGCACACTAACAGTGCCTTTCAAGGCAGGTGAAATTGCTGACCTAGAAAATATACAGAGAACCTTCACAGCACACATAACTGCGATAAAACGCCTCAATTACTGGGAACGCTTAAGTTCCTCAACCTGTACTCCCTAGAACGCAGGCGGGAGAGATACATGATTATATACACTTGGAAAATCCTAGAGTGATTAGTACCAAACTTGCACACGAAGATCACTCCCTATGAAAGCAAAAGACTCGGCAGACGATGCAACATCCCCCCAATGAAAAGCGGAGGCGCCACTAGCAAGATAAGAGGCAACACAATAAGTGTCAGGGTCCCAAGACTGTTCAACTGCCTCCCGGCATACATAAGGGGGATTACCAATAGAAAACTGTTTCTTCAAGAAGGCGCTGGACAGGCACCTAAAGTCAGTACCTGACCAGCCGGGCTGTGGTTCGTACGTCGGGTTGCATGCAACCAACAGTAACAGCTGGTTGATCAGGTCCTGATCCACCATGAGGCCTGGTCACAGACCGGACCCCGGGGGCGTTGACCCCCGAAATCCTATCTAGGCATACTACAGGTAATGCGCGCGCGCGCACGCACACATATGGGGAGAAGGGAAGAGTAAGGAGAGAAAAAGACAGAGAGGAAGAGAGAGGAAGGAAAAGAAGAGAGGGAAAGAGAGGGGAAGAGAGAGAGGGGGAGGAAAGGGGAAGAGAGGGGCAGGGAGGGAGAGTGGAGGGTAGGTAACAGCTCTTAGTTTGTCAATAAAGTTAGTAATCATTATCTTGTCAATAGCTTGTCAATAAAGTTAGCAATCCTCAGCCTGACCGTGTCAAACTGTGTAAAAAAAAAAGAGGGGGAGAGCTTGAGAGAGAGAGAGAATAGGGGGATGGTAATGGTGGTGGGGTAGTAATGGTAGTGGGGCGGAAATAGTGTTGATGGTGGTGGGGCGATAATAGTGGTGGGGTGATAATGGTGGTGGGGTAGTAATGGTAGTGGGACGGTGATAATGGTAGTGGGGTGGTGATAATGATGGTGGGGTGGTTATGGGGGGTGGGGTGGTAATGGTAGTGGGACAGTGATAATGATGGTGGGGTGGTTATGGTGGTGGGGTGGTAATGGTAGTGGGGCAGTGATAATGATGGTGGTGTGGTTATGATGGTGGGGTGGTTATGATGGTGGGGTGGTTATGGTGGTGGGGTGGTAATGGTAGTGGGGTAGTGATAATGGTGGGGTGGTTATGGTGGTGGGGTGGTTATGGTGGTGGGGTGGTAATGGTGGTGTCAGTCTTATAAGCGAAAAACACCTGTATGGTTCATTTCCCTCTTTACAGGAACTATGTAATATTCAAGTAAGATAAGGCTGAATCGTCACTAATAAAACTATCAGAAAGTCATCTCTCTCTCTCTCTCTCTCTCACAATAAATCACTCGTGCAACATCCGCGGCGGCATATACAAATCTAGCTAACATAAGAAAAGCTTTTACTAAGCTGAGCAAAGATTTATTTAAGTCCCCATGTATGACGTACGTTAGGACCTTCTTTGACAGAAACATGGAAAGACATATATGTACCAGTCAGTCTTTTTCCACACCTTATCGGTATTACCATATTTATCTTGACAGGCACATCCTCTGTAGGGACACTAGGAAGTACTTATTTTAAGTCTGAGGTTGGTAGATGGTAGAGAACACTGAGTAGATATGATCATTCTCTAGAAGACGGGAATCAGCAAAACGAGTTACAATGGGGGGAGGGGAGTCAGGAGCCGTGGACAGACCCTGCAAACTCACGCCAGCTGTTATTAAACCAAACTTTGTATCGGCACATTTTGCTGCTGTATGTTGTGCAGTTACTGATATTTGACACAAGTACGTAAAACAATGTGCAGTACTGAGAGTTTGGCTTGTCTATGTGAACAACAGTGCACTTACATAAGATCCATGCTCGAAATTATATTTTACTGCTTCCACAAATTAACCACCTACAACACACCACACACAAAATCAAAACAAATTTTATTTCTTTGCAAGATTACACTGGGATTATGAAATTACAATAATGAGTTACAGTGCAAGAGAGCAACTATTATGCCTAGGCATTATGGGCAGACTTAATTTAATGGCTTACAGACTACTTAATACTAAATAAATTGATCATAGTTTAAGTTGTACATCTGTTTTTATTTATAGTAGACATTAATTGTACTCAAATTACAATAGTTTCAATAATAAATATTGAAATTATATTATGGGAATATAACATTGTGAGTTGTTGAAAGTAGTTTACAGTATAAGAATGCTACAACTGGGTAGGTATTTTTACTACAATGTAGTAGTATTAATCAATGTATAAACTTCGGGCGTCTTGTTTTGAAGTTTTAAGATTTAGGTAATTGGGAGATTTTTTTGGTAAAGTTAAATATTGATTATTGAGTATTTAGTTTAGGGTGAGTAAGTGGTTTTTGAGAATAGTCTTGAACTGATGTTCAGACCGGGTTACTTTACCATTTACTGGTAACGAATTACAAATTTTGGGGCTCTTTATGTACACAGATTTTTTACACAGTGTGATATGGACTCTGGGTACATCAAAAAGAGATCTGTGTCTTGTGTTATGGTTGTCTGTCCTGTTAAGGTTGGTGAGGAAAAGTTTGAGTGGAGGGTTTATATTTGAGTGTAGTGTTCTATGTATGTAGTAGGCACATGAATAAGTATGGATGTTCTTTACGGTGAGCAGTTTTAGGCTTTTGCAAAAAATATTAGTGGAGTATGTTGTCAGGAGTGGGAATTTGTTATCATTCTGACTGCAGCCTTTTGATGGGTTACTAGTGGTCTTAGGTGATTTAATGTTGTTGATCCCCATGCACAAATTCCATAAGTGAGATATGGGTAGATGGGTGAATGATACAGTGCAAAGAGAGCTGATTGTGGAACATAGTACCGTATCTTTGATAGTATGCCTACTGTCTTAGAGATTTTCATGGAAATTTGATGTATATGTGTCTGGAATTTGAGGCTACTGTCAAGGTGGATTCCCAGGAATTTTCCCTCTGAGAGTCTTGTGATGTGGAACATTTGCAGCTCTGTTTCCAAACTGAATGAAATAGGTTTTGTCAGTATTGAGGGTAAGCTCAATAGTCATCATCCAGGTAGATATTTTCTGCAATTCGGCATTAACAGTGTTAGCCAGTATGACAGGTTTTGGGTGAGAGAAGACGTATGCTGTATCATGTGCAAATAATATGGGTTTGAGTAGTAGTGATGCATTCGGTAGGTCATTGATGGAAATGAGAAAGAGGAGTGGGCCAAGGACACTTCCTTGTGGGACACCGACTGTGATTGGTTGAGTGGAAGAGTTTGCTCCAATTGTGTACACATACTGGCTTCTGTTACTAAGGTATGACTTTAGGTAGTTGAGGGAGTGCCCTCTTATACCATAGTGTGTTAATTTAATGTGCAGTAAATCATGGTCAACTGTATCAAAAACTTAACATAAATCAATGAAGATTCCCTGCGGGACTTCTATCTTCTTGAGAGAGGTGTATATTAGTTCTAGCATGTGTATAATAGCATAATTTGTGCTTTTTAGTCCTGAATCCAAACTGACAGGGGTTTAGTATGTTGTGTGAGACGAGGTAGGAACAGATCTGTCTATGAATTAATTTTTCAAAGATTTTAGAGAGCAGAGGTAAGTTAGATATTGGTCTATAGTTATTCAAGTCCGCCTGACCACCTCCTTTGTGGATCGGGGTGACCCTCTCTATTTTGAGAATTGCTGAGAAGGTGGAGGATTCGATGGATTTGCTTGTTTTGCAATAATTGTTGACAGTACTCGTGAAGCTTTTTTGTACATAAAAAGTGGTAAATTATGTCTCCTGCCTTGTTTTTATGGATGTTGATGATGAGCGAGACTTCTGTTGGGTTGGTTGGAGCTAGGAATAGTGTATTCGGGTAGGTTCCCGTGAGATAATCTGATGGATGGGTGTTTGAGCTTGGGATTTTGCTCGCTAGATTCTTTCTCATGGTGAAGAAAACATTGAGTCTGCTGTTTCAGTTGGTGGGAGTAGGGGTTCGTCCAATTTTGTTAATTTGATTGTTTTACTTTTGGATATCTTTTTAATTCCTAGAATTTCAGATAGAGGGTTTTCCAGGTCTTTTTTTCATATCACCTTTTATGTTATGTAATCTGTTCTCATAATACAATTTTTTTGACTGTCTTATAAAGTTGGTAAGGATTGACGAGTAACGTTTAGAATATCTAGTTATTTGACCAATTCTGTACTGTTTTTCATATAGGTGCTTTGTGTTGATTTAAGGATGTTGGATGTTAGCCAGGGACTGTTCAGTCTCTTAGCTGTGATCTGTTTAGTTTTTAGGGCAATGCTTGTTTTCGAGGTATTTTTTTTTTTTTTTAGAAAATTATTAATACATTCATTCGCATCTGTACATGTTTCAAACTCATTATGCCAGTCAACGTTATTAATAGCTGTTATAAAATTATTAACAGCTGTCTCGTTATGTAGTCTCAAGGTAACTTTAGTAGTGTCTTGGGGCAATTTACCTAGGTTGGTTATGAGAAAGGTAGGGTAGTGGTCTGTGGTGTTGTCTGTGATTATGCCTGATTTTAAAGGGGATATGGTGTTAGTCCAGATGTGGTCTAATAAGAAGATACTAGTCTCGGAGATTCTTGTAGGTTTCATTATTGTTGGTAGCAACAAGCAGTTGCTCATAGTGTTTGTGAATTCAGTTACTTGTGGGTCCTGGTCATGTAGTAGATTTATGTTGAAATCTGTGAGCAACAAGAGGTCTTTGTTCATATGTACATCAGTTATTATGTTTCCTAATTTTTCACTAAAATGGCAAATATTTGACTGTGGTACTCCGTAGATGTTTATCACTGAGGTTTTTTTTTTCAGGTCTTTTGATTTAAATTTAGCTATAATATATTCTCCATGTTCATCCCTTGTGCAAGAATTGATACATTCAAGTTGATCTTAGTAGTATATAGCTGTTTCACCCTCTCGCTGTTCTGTCCTACAGTTGTGTATGGCTGTGTAACCAGGAATGGCATAGACATCTGTAGTACCAGGCTTTAGCCAGGTTTCTGTGAGTGTGTCGACTGATATACCGGTATGCAGGGAACTGAGTAATGTTGTGAGGCCATCGTAATGTTTTCTCAAAGATCTGACATTGTAATTAAAGATAGTTGTGTTATTGTTGGCTCTGAGTAGTGTCTTTGCTTGGGTTGCTGTAAAATAATTACAGTTATAATTATGATAGTAAACTAATTTATCTTACTAGCTAATGGATTGTTACAAGTAGTTTTAAAAAATAGAGAGATACAGTTTACTCTTAATATGGTACATATTTGATGATTTAATACTGAATGGTTTTAGTTTTAGTTTGACAAAAGTTGTAGAAAAATAGTTGACGAAAGCACTAACAAACATCAATGTGAAGTGTGACGTACACTGGCAGAGAACAACAGTGGAAGGTACGGTGGGCGAAGAGACAATCAACGCAACAAAACATCACGTGGCAAGGTGTGGGCGGCCTACTACTAGGTTCAAAGCCCACGGTCAAGATCCAATTACCACTTAATACGTTCCTGAAATCTTTGGCTTATTCCAGTGCACAATGGGTCACGTTACTAAGCTTATGGATACTGCATTAGTAAATACGATGCCAAGATGAGTTTGTGTGGAAACAATTACTTAGATGTTGGCCGCCAACATTATGCGAGAAACAGGTGAGCTTGTCCTCCCTGTCAGGCCTGCCCACACCCTCACCACGCGGCACCACCAACGCCAGACACACCAGGCCAAACGAGTTACCTTCCCACACCTCTCACCTACACAAAATACCTTAGTACAAACACGCGCACACGCGCTCACACTACACACACACACTACACACACACACACACACACACACACACACACACACACACACACACAGTCTAATCGACATGTGCCTAGGACAGAATGGTAACTAACACACACACGGGCCCTGGCAGCCACAATTAGGTGAGTACACACATACACAGCGGTGACAGGAGAAGAGAACTGAGAATGAAGAATGTAGACAAAGAGGGACAAGGAAGTATAAGTGACAAATGACAGCGAGGGAAGAGGGGTTGAAAGGTCAGCTTGGATGAGACAAGAGTAGACATGAGGCAAGGGAAGAAGAGAGGTCTGCCTGGATGATACATGATGAAGACAATGTAAGATATGAGGCACACAGTTTTCACGGTATCTGGATTTAATGAAGAAAGCCCAAGAGGCAAGAACGAACGCAAGAGGAACAAAAACTGCAAGTTTGATTAAAGTAAAAGGAACTAGAAATGAGACAAGTTAAATCTGTGGTTCTTCTAAGGGCAGGAGTTTTTACAGAGAGGAAAGATACAGCCATGCTAATTCTGTTCACAAGAAACCTAGTAATGAGAAGAAAATTCAATATAAGGGGCTCTCAAAACTTTGACAAAGTTGGGCAAGAAAGAAATAAGGAAGAGAAGGAAGCAGTAGGGAAAAAATGAATACGGTAGAAGTTACCTAACACGGAAGGAGTGAATCAACACAAAGAGTTCAGGAGATTACCTCTACCCTTATCTCCAGAAGAAACAAAAATACTATGCCTCACAGTGAAAGAGAAGAATCAGAGTGTGGTACTGGAATACAGATGTAGTCACAAACATATGAAGGGTTCTGAAAGAAAGAGTAGGAACGGAACGCTCTCGTTTCATAGTCATTACAGAAACAAACTACTGAAAATAATTACAAATGGGATACTCCCAGAGGGCAACCAAGTAGTGTACCTGTGACACACCTGAATGAAAGGAAAGGAAAAAACAAAGGAAGAGGATGAGAAGCACTAATCAAAAACCACATTTAAAAAAAAAATACAAAATATGGACACAAGGAATTTATTTCACAAACTATGTAACAGGTACTGAAATATCCAGAGACATGGGTAATAGCTAGCGCACTCGGCTCACACACTGAGGTTCATGGTTCAATCCCCGGGACGGGTGGAAACATTTGGACGTGTTTCCTTAAAACACCTGCTGTCCCTATTAGTACAATGGGTGTTAGTCGACTGGTGTGGGTCGCATCCTTGGGAAAAATTGACCGAAATGCTCTGCATAACCAGGGGTTTTCTATATAGTATGTCTCTGATGTCAGCTAGGTCTGTTTACCTTGTACAAATAATAATAATAATTATTATTATGATAGTGGTAAGTAAGCCCCACCAAACAATAGCGCCATGTCCAAGACTAGCAAACCTCAGAACAGCATTCAGGAACTCAAAAATCATTCAGATTTTTAATCAAATATATCAGACCAATTACTGAGCACACGGTTCAAATGTGGAACCCCACACCTGGTCAAGCAAGCGCAGGTGCAAACAGGCCAATTCCAGAACTAAGAAGAGTACACTACAAATGTATTACTTGATTACTTCGACTGAGGACTAGAGAATACATGATCACGATGTACAAAACTTTACGAGGAACTGGCAGAGCAGAGAGTGATAGACTGAATTTAGAGAACAAGGGATCACAGGTGGAAAATGAAAACACACTGATTCAAAGGAATGTTAAAAGGAAGTGAAAAGGCAAAATTAATAGACAGCTTTGAAAGCAGATATGATAAGATCCAAGACGTAAGAAATCAGCTGTGCCAATCAGTGTAGTCGAAGAGGTGCAGCCTGAAGCTGTATAGACTACTGCAAACAGAACTTCGTGTAACACACACACACACACGCGCGCGCGCGCGCGCACGCACACACACACACACACACACACACACACACACACACACACACACACACACACACACACACACACACACACAAAGACGCTTGCATATGAAGGGAAAGGGACAAGAACGCGTGTCCAAGCCGGACGTAAGGATGACCGGCTGGGTATGGGCGACGAGGGAGGGGAAAGAAAGGAATACTAGCAGTAAAAGAACCGTGCTTAAAAACCAATTCAATTCAAGGCCTGTCATCACACGTACAATTTTACAAAGACTCTCACTTAAGGCGGTAGCGAAAACCCCAAAATGTGTGAGAGCAATTGAAACCTATTATTATTATTATTATTATTATTATTATTATTATTATAATTATAATTAAACGCTAAACCCAACTGTCCTGTTAAGACGACAATAATGAGACACAGCGGTTATAAATGTAATGAACCTGACTGCGCTCACCTGTACTTCACGCGCCGACTTTTAAGTTGCTCACTCAAGAATATCAACACTAACAATTCAAATTCTTCCATTACAAATACAATCCATGATAGGTGCTTCAGCGAGTAATATGTGCAATACGCGATACAACACATGCTATCATCATGTCTATAGGCTCGCTCATTCTACCTGACGAGTTACAATATGACACGAGTTCCAACAAGAGAACATAAGTAAAACTAATCTCATAATGCACCTTTATCTTCATTACACAGTTTTCTTACGCTATTCCAAGCCACCATTTCTAAAAGTTTCTTGCAATTAGAAAAACACATTTATGTTTGATGAAGGTTAAATAAGGGTACACTATATAAACCTATACAAAACCTATACAAAGCCAGTATTTAAGGAATACCTCCTGGGTCTTCCGGGAATGCAGGACATTATTATTAGTCATCCTTACACCATCCACGTAGATTCTGCCTCAGCTTTTGTTAAAATTTGCCCATTCTTCGTTAAGACCCATAGATCATTACCCTAACACCCGGAATCAACAGACATTATTATAGACTTAGTAGCTCTCAGCTATTTGGCATGACCGATTGTCAACCAACAGACACCCAAAACTCACCACATGTAAGTGACTGCTCTTGGAAAACCCCTTAGGCCCACACTACATTTCTCTAGGAACCAGGAGATATTTCTTCTGTGTACTCAGTGTATGTACCCAAAAGGTACACAGAGTGCACTGTAGCTTGTAACGCCTGCGAGTGCAAACATCACCATTCTAAAATATAAGACCAACTATTAAAATGATGATCTCAACACCCGGGTGAGCACCTACATACATGCACAAATTGTGTCCGGCACACACATCCAGCCAGAACACAATGATATGAGCGCACACGTGGTTATACGTAGCGCCCTCCACTCACATCTTAAGTACTCGGTTCGACCCCAACACGTGAGAAAACGCTGGGTATATTTCCTGACATCTGCTGCCCCTGTTCACCAAGCAGTAAATGGGTACCTGGGTGTTAGCCAACTGCTAGGGGCAGCATTCTCAATAAAAATCAAAGGAACCTAGTAGAAATAAGAAACACTGACTTTTTTTTTTTTGGTGTGGGGGGGGGGGGAGAGTATACCGAGTCACTGACCTCTCTAGAGGTTACCTGAAGACGATGTCAGGAGTCAACACACCATCCCTCTCCTACCGGCCGGTTCCTAGATTAGGCCCCCCGGTTGCTGGCCTTATCAACTTAGCATGCTGGTGCTAGCCGCAAGCAGTCCAACGTATGATCCAAATAATTAGGAACTGATTTGAAAAATTGATCAAGTCTTCCTTTTAAAGACACCTAGGGGTTTATTATTAATTCCCCGTATACATGAAGGGAAGGCGTTGCAGAGGCTTGGTCCCCTTACACTTGTTGAGCTATCTCTGTCTTTCAGTGTACTTACTGAACTCGTCGTTTTCATTAAACACACACACACACACACACACACACACACACACACACACACACACACACACACGTAATATGCGGTACCAGCATGTAACAAGAACCTGATCAAGCATATAAAGAAACTAGAGAAGATCAGATGGTTCCCAATGAGCTTGTGCCGGAACTGACGATAATAAACTACGAAAGAAAATTAATTTTATGAAGGAACTCAAACATTAGAAGAGAGGCGAGCCAGAAACACACAATCATGATATATATCCTACTTCAGCAATAATCACATCTGCGCCCCAGAACAAAGCTGAAAGCTACACGGCAAAAACCTGATTAACTCACGAACACAACAAAAGATTCTAACTCCACCTGAAAAAGAAAGAAAGAAGCAACATGATGAAAAACAAGAAATATAAGATGAGAAGCGTGATGTCTTTGCCTGGGGAGAGTGTGAAGCTGCTCAAGGACACCCACAAAAACCTGGTCTTCCATCCGGCGTGTACTATGATCTACCCACCCACCCACCCATCCCAGCCACCACACGCGCACAGGCACGCACACACTTCACACTAATCCACAAAGTAGATCAGGCAGGAATGAAAGGTGAAGCGCTATAATGGACCAGGCACAGGGTATATACACTATGTATCTCTCGGAGTATATGCAACGAGAATATACGTTTATCCCTAAAATATAATTCAAGTACTTTTGTGTGTTAGTGTTCAAGTGAAATGCAGACTTAATGGCTCACGTACAGTAGAAAGGTCTTAACTCAACAAACAAAACAAATTAAAGGGGATGAAACATCACGATGTACTTTAGTAACTATTGAGAATGCACGAAGTTCAGCACTAGCCGTTACTGTTCCTAATACAGTTAGAGACCAAGTAATAAGATATAAGGAAGGATAAACTAATAAAGGATGACAATGAGTATCTGAGCAACTGAACAGTAGATCCAAGAAGATCACTGAAGAATCAAGGAGATACCACAAGAACATAAAGGAGTAAACAAGGGACTAGAAAAAATGAACGTGGCAAAGAGGGCAATCAAAGAACTAATAAGGATACTGAATAGGACCTATCTACAGATATGTGTATGTTAATAAAACTGTGGCAACCCGCCAGATAACTGGAAAAGTGCAAATGTGATACAAATACAGAGAAGATACGTAAACAGGAAGTACTTACCTATGGCCTAGTATTGTTGACAAGTATACTGACCAAGGTGTTAGATACGAAATATAATAGGATAGCACCTAGGAAGAAAAATACATACATATTCGCTAAACCCGGAGGGTTCATATAGCGCCTGGGGAATTGAGGAGAGGCAATCAGATTCAACCCAAAGAAAGAAAGGATGGATCCAATTTCTTGAACAGCCTTTCACGAATTCCGTAAGTACACTGAAAGACAGAGACAGATATATGCCGGGTCACCAACTGGACAAGACCCGGGCAGGGACAGTACCGGCGAACCTCTTTCAACCCAGCAAGGCACGGCATCTCCCTTCAGAGGCCAAAATGAATTTAGGAACGGTAAACCCTATCTTACAACCCTCCCATAATTCTTAAACGGTTTTTAAACAGGCAATATAAGGATGGATAGGCTGCATCATCTTAGTAGTACATCAGATAATGATCGATAAACCGGAAAAGCAAGTAAGAGTAATAAAGAAAATGCTCATATAAATACAAGAATGACTGAGAAATAGACGAGAAAGAGAAGGCTGTGTAAACAAGGAAATAATAGAGAGCTCAAATGTTATGAATCTAGTCCCAAGGTTCATAACTCGGGTTCTTGTGAATACTGTATTAATGTTGGTAGAATTACCCCCGATATGTTAGGTAAAAGGACACAAGTGCAACTTAGGTGATATTTTATTGTAGCAACGTTTCGCTCTCCAGGAGCTTTATCAAGCCGTTGATAAAGCTCCTGGAGAGAAAAACGTTGCCACAATAAAATGTCACATTAGCTGCACTTGTGTCCTTTTACCTAACTTGTTGATACTGATATCCGTAAATAACTAAGAGTTAATCAATTTTAATTTATCAGTTAGTCGACCTGAAGCTAATGAGAAACATTACGGGGGAGAACAGGACAAGGTTCCAAGAAACCTAAGATAAGCTCATTATGTGACTAAACAAAAGGATCCTGGAATTTAATCTTGATAAATGCTAAGTTAGAGAAATGGGGAAGGAGAGAGAAGATCAGTAATTGAATAATACCTTGTGAAAGTTAATGCTGTGACTCGACTCTTTCAAACAACTGCCTCAGTGTAACTACGTGAACAAACAATTACACCAGCACACAAACATCGGTCAATATATTCAACCTTCCCCCCCCCCCCAAAAAAAAAAATAAATAAAAAAAATCCAAACACCCCCACAGTTAAATATATTTCTCCCCAATAAAACAGGTGCATGTGTTTACATATACACCCTCAAACACCCCCACACAAATACACCTTCACACAAACGACTCCTGTAACCTCAACTAGGTGAGAACTAGGCGAATATACACAGGGAAACACATCTGCATAATCACACAAACACCTTCATTTAAATGAACTCAATACCACACAAACACCTCCACACAAATACACTCACATCACACAAACACCTCCACACAAATACAATCACATACACGCCCACACCAAACACCTGTTTCCTTCCCCCACTTCCTACCCCCAACCCTGCCCACGACTTGCATCACCTTCAAAACCGCATATTCTTGCTTATCTTTCTCCTTTGTTGCTGATATATAAACATTTACTCTGCAAATAACTATCGCACCGCACACAACGCATTTAAAATTGTCAAAGCATTCCACGTTATTTGTCAAAGCTGGGAGATTTTCCCAGCTTTGACAAAACTGACGCCTGGCAAGTAAAATACCCGAAACTGTATGCAAAATTCTTTGACTCTAAAAGCGGCATATGTATGAAAGAATTCTTAGAGAAAAGTGTCAGAACCTGCTGTAAACAACCCACACTTGATGTCATATCTACCTATAATAAAACTCAGCCCCAAACATAAAACTGAATGACTGCAAAAATAAACGTTAAAAGATATACATTATTTTTCCATAATGCTGATGAAGCTCACATAAGGATGGTGGCGTGGCTGTGAAGGTTAGGACAAGTGTATCCAGGACAACTGGTGGGCGTAGAGTATACTGGGACAGGTGGGTAAAACAGGTGACTGAGGGGTGGGAGGTTAGGGAAGAAGTGTCATATACAAACATTGTTTCCCTTCCTTTCCTTATCCCCTCTTTGTAACTTTTCCACTTCTTGAAAACTGTAACCCCAAACTGTTACATATACACCTGTCGCTTTACCAGCCTATACCTAGAAACTAATCCTCATCCGTTTTACGCTTACACCCTGCCTCCCCTCTAACACCCTAATCTCACCTAACATCCTAACCCTTCTAACATCTGTCTCATTAAACACCTCGGCCCCTCTTTATCAATATCTCCTGAATAACTGCTAACACTGGATGGAACAGTACTCTATGTGCTCAGGACACAAGACCCAAAAGAGACAGCCGTAACACATCAAAAAAACATTATTGCTACCTACAATGCAACACAAAGATGACGCATTCAAAATCACGCTCAGTTTATCACCTGACAGATCAATAAAAACCGACTGATTGATTGGCCAACATTATGAGTACAGCTAGTTGGAAACAACAGATAAGGTTGTCTAATCACACAGTACTGAGGCAAACATTACTGCTTTATCGCAAGAACTGTGACGATTATCAGTGTAAACAAATATAACATGCCTTGAAAGACAACAGGTGAAGCTAATATTACGTAAAAATAGTATAAGTGAAAAGTAGAAAATAATGGAATACCTCATCGGCATCCATACCTAACCTAGTGTAACGTAACCAGCATCCATACCTAACTTAAGCAGCGTCCATGCCTAACTAAACGTATCCAGCATCCATACCTAACTTAACGTAACCAGCATCCATACCTAACTTAACGTAACCAGCATCCATACCTAACTTAACGTAACCAGCATCCATACCTAACTTAACATAACCAGCACCCATACCTAACTTAACATAACCAGCATCCATACCTAACTTAACGTAACCAGCATCCATACCTAACTTAACGTAACCAGCATCCATACCTAACTTAACATAACCATGATCCACCCATTTTGTTCATAACCGTATATAAAAATAAGAAAAGCTAATGTGATATTTTTTCCTTATTTTCACTTATATCACTCTTACCTGTGCCATTTTTAGTATGCCATTTTCGCCCATGACACGTGATCACTCAGAACCAGGTTTGAAAAGTTTTAACCAGTGGTGAACTGGTCGCTCAAGTGGCAGCTGCATGAATTTGTGGTCGTGAGATCGAATCCCACGTACATATTACAGCTCCTATAATATAGAGGAGACCTACTGTCCCATACCAGGCAGGTCATACTCGCACCCGACCATTCTGGCTCACATATTTTACTCTATTTTTAAAAGTACACAAGGTAGAGGCAGTAGTAACAGTAGTTGTGAAATACTGTGGTTCGGTTGATAACGCATTAGGTTACATACTGAGTGTCCGTGGTTCGATCTCCGGCGCGGGTGGTAACGCTGGGCACGTCTCCTTACACCTGCTGCCCCTGTTCGCCTAGCAGTAAGTAGGCACCTGGTTGTTATTCGACTGTTGTGGGTCGCATGTTGGGGAACAAGCTTAAAGAGCCCTCAATGGAAATAAGACAGACAGTCCTCGAATCGGATGCACTGACTTTATTAAGTTATCCTAGGTGGCTCACTCTTGGGATTAAAAATCCGAAAATCATACCTTTTAGGTCACTCAGCTCATATAGTCATAACATACAAGGCATAATAAAAACACGGAAAAAGCTAACAAACAATAACGACAATAAAGTTAAACGCCCAGCACAAATGATATCATACCAGCATCAATTTAAAAAAAAAAAGCTGCACAAGGTAATCGCTTCAATGATGCTACTTGGTAATTTGGTCTAAGTGCTACAACACACGCAATGGCTTAACAGCTTTACTGTGAACCTATACACCAAGGATCAGCCTTTTAACCCCACCCTCTATCCCAGCCAAACTACGAACCATTTCACGAACATCACGGAGTAACCCAAGTATCTAACCGACCCTCTAAAGTACGGTATAGATTATCGCAAGTATGCCAAGTAGCGGCCCTGCTACAAAACAATCGCCAAAGCTTTGGGACACAACGAGTATAGTTCGCCTGACATTTTTCTAAATCAACCACTGCTCTTGGCATGTTCTGAATGACCTAGCCAGATTTAGAACAGTATGCAAGATATTCCTGATACCACGAACGAGACTGACCGGATGTCCGAGTGTGTCCGAAAACTTTAGAGAAACACCCAGAGATAGGCACTCGTATTACATTGGAAGAAACTCAACAAATGAATGAAAATTTGCACCTGTCTTTAGCCAATATCAATGGCTAGCATATGTTAATAGTAGCACTCAGTAGATTACCAACCGAGACACGTAAAAGACTCAAATTCTGCCGAAAACAATTATGCACCACAAAATCTCAAAATCAGCAAAAACATTTAGTTTGGTAACCAGACTACAGCACAAAGGTAAGAGCTTAGGCTTAGAGAGCAGAAGCAGCTGCGGGTGTTACCACGACGACCATCTGGTCGTCATTTGCAGCCCCCGAGCCGACCAGCTCAAACCTCACCATCTGATCACCGCCGCCGCCTCCGCCACCGGCAGCCCCCTTTCCCCACACATACTCCGCAAAGGCTGGCTGTCGTGAGGTTAGTGTAATGTATTCTTAGGGCTATTATGTTGTTTTAAAGTATCGAGAGTCTACTGTAACAACGAATCTGCATTATTTACATTCTGTCTGTACGCATTCTTAAACATATAATGTAGTCCAAATTCCTCTCCCCTTTGTTGGCTTGCTTTATGATGATAGAGATATCTTCATCAAAATTCGATTTCTTTTATGTATGACACAGACCATCCTGAAAACCGGTAATTCCACAGTAATATTAATTCTAGCTTCGTTGGAACGAACCTTAGAAGCTCCTGAAGCCTGCTGAACCTTTAATGGAATACTTGACGATATCATTATTGCTCTACTGAAGTTTCCCAACTCAGACGGACAGATTTCTACAATGTACACAATCCATCCTGTGATGGACTATAACAGGGAAACAAAGATAGGCTGTTCCCACTATGTAACTAACAAAGAATAGGGTTATCTGGAGTCATTACTAGAGGCCATCGCCCTGGCTGCCCGATCCCAGACCGTGCCTCCTGGTTGCTGGCCTGATCGATCAAGCTGTTGATGCTCGCCACCCATATGCAACACATCCTGGCTGCTCATGAACTATATTGAGGAGTTTGTACAATTCCATTTTGAATACAGCTAGGAGTTTGTTGATAATTTCCCTTGTGCACGAAGGAACTATGTCGAGAAGTGGTCTCCTTATATTTATTTGGGTAACAGCACATTGTTAATACGTACATCCAATTTTGCTAAATAAAACAAAATCACTACCATTGGCTGTGACGCCTCCTCTTCCACCCTCCTGATTACTACACTATACAGCTCTACATCCCATCTACACCACCAATTTCCAGCAGTTCCCTACAACCAGACTACACACTTTTACCTCCCATCTACACCTGCACCACTTGCAACGTTCATGTGTTCCCTACACGCACACCTCTACTTAAATCTTCCGCCTACTCCACCTTTAACGTTTACCTGCTTCCTAGACACCTCCACAGACCACATCTCCAATCTGCACTGCCTTTAGCATCCAGATTCTCCCTACACCCACACTACACACCTCCTCCTCGCACTTACACCACATTCAACATTCAACTGGTCTCTACACCTACACTACATACCTCCACCTCCCACCTGCATCACTTTCAACATCAGCAACTTCATACACACCTCCAAAAAGCAGAACTTCACTGGATGTACAAGCGCAATGATGGAACAAGATTAAAAAATTTAAAGAGTAAACTGGATCACACCTTCGAGGACAGAAAAGCTCTCGAAAGCGGTCACAAGCACAATCAAAAGGTCTATCACACAAGAAAATTGTTTCAATCAAAGTCGAGTTTTATAACGTAACCACTTAACGAAGCCCCCTAACTTCTATAACCATATTCAAAATCAATGCAAGTTCTGTTACGATGATGGCTTCACTCACTGGAGAGTGGGGAGTCAAGAGAGAACCTTTTGCTATACTGTCTTAATGTTAACTATACAGACACTAAGAGGTAGCAAGAGTACAGTTAATCTTTCTCAACACAGCGCCAAGATAAAAACCATAAGGTCTTCTGTTATCTGCCTTCCCAATATATTTTTTAACTATTCCTTAGGTCACATGTAACTAATATTTCGTGGCATAGCAGCCATTAACTCTGGTAGCACGCACTGTGTACACAAGACGTAACAGAGCCTGGTGAGAGCCCACGTGCTCACAATACTTCCCTGTGTGTGCCGTTAACAGGGTATGTTGCACGAGAAGCAAGGCCTGGTTGTGGGCGTACCGAAGGTTAGGCTGGGCGGGCAAGGGTGCAGGCAGGAGAGGCGGATACCCAAGTGTGCATAACTTTCTCATATTGCTATAACCCAGACTCACCATATTCCTCATCTGGTCCTCCAACCCTCCCTCGCCCGTCACTCTTGATTACCATGTTTTAAGCCGGTTCAGGTCTCTTGAATATTTTATTCTTTGTATATACGTCCCATTCTTCAACCAACCCATTCTTGCACTATGAGTGATAATCATGCCGATTTTCACCTTTCCTAGTTACACTCGGCCACCTTGTAAAACATACGTTTTACAGATTTATGCTACCGAAGATTACTTAAAAAAGAAAACAGCATTTGCCAGTTTACAGGAAGCATTAAGAAAATGACGTTCGGCGTCAGACAACGAACTAAGCAAAATGAGGATAGGTTGTTTTCACCCGCAGACACAAGTTGTAAATGAATGTACAAATCATGCACATGAGCCTAGTACCATTAGAAATGTAGAATAAACCAAATTAAAGGATGTGATAAGCAAACTGTAAGAAACTGCCAATAACTTCTGCAATAATAACAGTAGTTTTAAACCTTTTTAAACCGATCATGCAGAGTAAACTCCAGCTCCTGGCTGCCATTGTGTTCAACTAGTTTTGTTTGGGAACAAGAGACTTGTATTTAACCTCCTAGTCTAACTTAATTTATGCACCACTCTTGCAAGGTTGTCAGGTTCAGTTTTTCAGTAACTCATGACAGTGCATTCCCCTCAGGTCTGGGACAGTCTAATTGCAAACCTTTGGCCATTTTCAAACTTCTTCACATACTTAAGTATGGGGTCTACACTAGGGCCGCATATCTTGCGCTAAACCTGACATGAGTAGTACATATATGATATAATGAAAACTATTCTGAGATGCGGAAGTCTTGCATACGTCGCTCAAGTTACACAGTTGTGTGTACCTCCGGTGATATGCTTGGTGTTGTAATGTTAGCTATGATGTACACAAAATATGAAATATAATGTGAATAAGAATGTACAAAGATAAAATGTAATTCGATGTAACACAGCCTTACCTCTGTATCAGTTCACAACTTAACACCGTAAGACAAGGTATTCAAATACAACCCGAGAGATTCCTTAAATACCATTTTTAAGTTATTTTACTGGAATTAAATATTAGGTGAATATGAATAGTTAACCTTACACTTTATAGAGATTGTCACCAAACTAGCATTTGAGAAAAAAATATTAAAACATATATGAATACTAGTTTAACCTGGTTCTCCCAGCAGCGTCACACAATACCAAGACAAAAACTGAACCTACCCAACAAAGCTCAGCCAGTCTTCGTGATCGATCCCGGCACGAGACACACACTGGATATATTTCCTTACTGCTGCCCAAAATGCTCAGCATAATCAGGGGTTTCCTATATAGTATGCAAATGATATCAGCTGGTCTGTAACAGTTGCATCATGTACTTGTAGAAAAATGATTAGCAAAAATAATAATAATAAATACTGAGTTCTCGTGAAAGTGGTAGTTTTTATTTCTTTATAGAGAGTTCCATTAATCTGGCCCCGGTGTCGCATATGTTGGCATGTTCTCCATTTCCCTATCGAACTCAGGAGGATTTGTACTTATATGTCAGACATACGAGTTGTCGGTTGGGCAGAGGTAATGAAGAAATTTCCTGGAGCCTCCACTCTCCTGTTTGGTGGATTGCTGGACATTCATTCATACTGGTCTTTCAAGATTCCGCTTGTTTCTTTTCCGTCGTCGATGTACGAACCTCTTGTTAGTGGTGGGCCATTTCTAGGGGTAGTTGTTAATTTGGTAAATGCAAAAATATTTTAGTTTTGTTACTTATGCGCTTCTTCCGTCTGGTAAGAATGCGTTAGCTTCTATTATACATGGGCACACTCTTCTAGGTTATCTTTCGTTGTGACATTCTCGTTTTTAAGAAGTTCTGTAACACTTTCTTCTAGCGTCTGACCTCCTTTTATGCTTTCTCACAAGAACATATTTCATACAGACCCTTGTAAGTTTCTGTATTCTGGCTATTCATGCACTGGTGTGTATCTAGATTGTTGAGGATAGTTTTCCACGGAATGTTTGATAGTTATTATCCGGTCCCCACTCAATTTTCTGGGTGTTGATGTTAGACTTGCTGAACACCCATTCATATTGACAGTTTCCTGGGATCTTTGCGCATATTTCTCTGCTTGTTGCCACGTCAATGATGTCAGCGCACAGAAATGTGCTTAAAGATCCTAGGATCTCAGATCATACCACATCCTAGCTAAAATTGATCAATTATAATTGATTTTCCCTGATCATATTCTTATGTAAGCTGAAATTTACAATCATACAAAACTAAGAGATTTGAATATGAAATTATTAAAAAATAATATAGATCATAATCTTGGCGAGTTTCTCTCGTCTATTTCATTAATGGCTATTCAACATAAACAAAAATTAAATATTCATTATATTCACAGCAAAAAATGTTCAATACATACTGCAAATATTATGTATTAATAATTATAATCTACATTATAACCAAAAGTTATCTCCCAAAATACTTTATTAATATTCGTAGATTCTCTCCTCCCAGGTTGCAATGTCTTGGGTTTACCTTCACTTTTCCTAATCCGAATGATGCACACTTGTCTACCAGCTCACATAAAGCAAATAAAAATCCACTTGTTGGATCAATCCTGCAGCCTGTCTAGGTCTCCCTGGAACCTGCCTATCCCTTCCTGTTCATATCCGTCTTATTAATTTTTCATTAGCAAACAGAGAAAAATAGGACTCAATCTTTTCTGGGAAATTATTTACATATACTGTACAAGGAACAATAGTGGTCCCAGTCCTGATCTTGGTGGGATCCCACTCGATGCCCCACCCATCCCATAACTCCCTCCTCCGTCTTTCAGGTCCCTTCTCTCATTCTCAATACTATCTTTCGTATTTGTCTTTTCTTTCAGTCTGTGGATTAGCTTCTGACAGTGTGCCGCGTCGAACGAGTTCTTGCAGGTTGGTGAGATGCAATCCTTGTGCGCGTGCGCCGCAATCAATATGTAACGTAAGGGATGGCTACAAAAGATAATTATCATTGGCTCACTGGCACACCCAGTGCAAACTTTAGCGCCAACACCGTAAAGATGACGCTGTTTTTAACTAGAATGCCAGATTATCTGAAACACGGAAGGAAGCGTTAACCAGAGAAATGGAAAATATTGAGCTAAAGTTAAAGGACTCATACAGGATCCAGGAGAGACAAGAGGAGCTAAAAGCGATTAGTGAAGTGGAAAGAAATTCGAAATATTTATTTTCATATGCCAAAAACAAGGCAAAAAGCACTTCTAGTATAGGGCCCCTGCTCAGACAAGACGAATGAGTGAGATACTGAAATCTCATAATGACTGTGTTCAGCGAGCCACTAATCAGTTTAAAGAGAGACAATCCAACAATTTTTTTATGAATGAGCCTCAAAATCCTGCCAATGTAAGCCAAATTTCTGACCAGCCCCAGGCCCAAACTCGTGGAACTCTGTGTTCATAAAGAATTAAGAAATCCCTTTCACGGGCCCTAAGTATGCTATGAATAAGGAACACAGACACAGTTGAGATTCCACAGTCACTAAAAACGCTCCATAAAGGTGGCAGTAAAGCAATAGCTAAGAACTATAGACTAATAGCTTTAACGTCCCACATCATAAAAATCTTTGAAGCAGTTCTAAGAAGCAGGATTACAAACCACTTGGACTCCCAACAATTGCACAATCCAGGGCAACATGGGTTCAGAGCAGGTCGCTCCTGCCTCTAGCAACTACTGGACCACTTTGATATGGTCTTGGATGCACTGGAAAGCAAACAGAATGCAGATGTAGTATACACAGATTTTGCAAAAGCCTTTGACAAGTGCGATCATGGTGTAATAGCACACATAATGCGTGCTAAAGGGATAATTGGCAAAGTAGGCAGATGGATCTTCAACTTTCTAACCAATCGAACACAGAGAGTAGTGGTAAACAGAGTTAAATTGGGAGCTGCCACAGTGAAGAGCTCTGTCCCACAAGGCACGGTACTCGCCCCTATCCTGTTCCTCATATCAGACATAGACAGAGATGTAAACCATAGCACTGTATCATCCTTTGCAGACGATACTAGGATCTGCACGAATGTCATCCATTGAGGACACGGCAAATCTCCAAGAAGATATAAACCAAGTTTTCCAATGGGCAACGGAGAACATTATGATGTTCAATGAAGACAAATTCCAATTACTCCGTTATGGGAAACTGGAGGAAATGATAGTCAGGACTGAGTATACTACAAACTCTAATCACACAACAGAGCGGAAAAGTAATGTGAATGACCTGGGTGTCAGAAGATATCACCTTCAAGGACCACAACAATGCCACTATCACATTTGCGAGGAAACTGATAGGATGGATAATGAGAATATTTAAGACAAGAGATGCCAAGCCAATGGCGATATTTTTTAAATCACTCGTTCTCTCTAGACTGGAATGCTGCTGTACATTAACATCCCCATTCAAGGCAGGTGAAATTGCAGAGCTAGAGAATGTACAGAGAACCTTTACTGCACATATAAGTTCCATCAAACACCTTAACTGCTGGAAACGCATGGAAGCACTGGACTTGTACTCACTGGAGCGCAGGCGAGAGAGAGATATCATAATCTACACCTGGAAGATTCTGGAGGGACTGGTTCCTAATCTGCACACAGATATCACTCCCTACGAAAGCAAAAAACTTGGTAGACGATGCAACATACCCCCAGCGAAAAGTGGGGGCGCCACTGGTACACTAAGAGAAAACACAATAAGCGTCCGGGGCCCAAGACTGTTCAACAGCCTCCCACCAGCCATAAGGAGCATTACCAATAAACCCCTGGTTGTCTTCAAGAGGGAGATGGACAGATACCTAAAGTCAGTGCCGGATCAGCCGGGTTGTGGTTCGTACGTTGGACTACGTGCGTCCAGCAGTAACAGCCTCGTTGATCAAACCCTGATCCACCGGGAGGCCTGGTCGTGGACCGGGCCACGGTGGCGTTGAACCCCAGAATGCCCTCCAGATAGTAAATAGGAAAATCCGGCAAATGCAACCATTTAAATAATACTCAGCCTGACATTCATTAGTAAAATCGAGAGGGAAGCAGACGGTAGCTGGTGAGATCCCAGCTGCAAGACTTGTGAATGACTTCACTACGGAATGACTTAGGGATATATCATCGGTGTTTGGCAGACAACGCCCACCTCTCTCCACCACACTTAAGACCTACTAAAGCGTCCTTGTTCTCTTCTGACAAGGGCAATTTTTGCAGTATAGTGGGTCTTATAATG
This sequence comes from Cherax quadricarinatus, assembly GCF_038502225.1. Lineage (NCBI taxonomy): Eukaryota > Metazoa > Arthropoda > Malacostraca > Decapoda > Parastacidae > Cherax > Cherax quadricarinatus. Next base: position 34,956,928 of record NC_091300.1, on the reverse strand, counting down.
GAAAGATCCGTAAAACGTTAATGAATACCGGGAGTGCCAGAAGCTACATTATCCACATAAGCTAATTCTCTAATGCCGTCTAAAAGCTCTAGGAAAAAATGTAAACTTATTACATTACAGACCTTGGCATCCAATAAAGTATTAAAATTTATAATACATTACGAAGGATCTTCATAAAATGAATAGAAGAAAAGGCAGCAGCAGCAGCAGCCACAACAACAACAACAACAGCAGCAGCAGCAGTCACAACAACAACAACAGCAACAACAACAACAACAGCAACAACAACAACAACAGCAGCAGCAGCAGCAGCAGCAGCAGCAGCAGCAGCAGCAGCAACTACTACTACTACTACTACTACAGAAGTGTACAAACTTAACTGACGCTACAATATTGTGACTACTCTCAGTGAGTCTCCTAACAAAGGCTGAAGCTGCTGCATCTCCCCACCACAAACTATTGTTAGATACATGCACATTATACATTAAACAGGCTATGATATACATGGACCGGACACTCCCACCAAAGAGGCACAATAATAGTCTTCTCTCCCAGATGCTTGCGGTGCCCAGTAATTGGGAATTATTTCAAAGGAAAAAAAAGCACAATTACTGTGAATTCGAGGACGGCAGCAAGTGAAAAACTGGGCGTTGTTAGCCATTACCTTAGTGATCAGGTGCACTCCATCACCCGTGACACGCTAACAGGTCTCCACACTGAAACAGGAAGCACGCTCACCCACTTTATCTCTCTTATCTTGCCTCCACACTACCCACTCTCTTTCCTCCAGAATATAACTCCAACGTCCTATGCATCACAAACCCGCAGTATTTGTTTCAAGAGCTGTCGATATCAACATCTAAACAAATCCATAGTATCACTTTTTTCATCCGTAAAGAGAAAATATTCAATATCTGTGAAAATTGTTATGGGTAACGTTATTCTTCTGGGTAATACCAGGAGCGTCATAACGAGGAAGTATTGCCAGACTGAGGGAGCATCAGTGCTATCACCACATCTTCACCGGTGATACATGCATAAAACTAGAACATCCTCTTTCTGTTTTGATGTATCTGTCTGCATGTGCCTGTCTTTCCGTGTCTCTGTCTCTCTCTCTCTCCCACTCTTATCACACACACACACAACCTTCCATCTGAATATATTCACAATTAATGGTATACTTTTGAAACTATTCAAGAGAAACATGACTCACGAAATCGTAATGACACGATTGCAAATAAACCATACCCCGGCCGGGATTGAACCTGCGGTCAGAGACTCTCTGACCGCGAGTTCAATCTCGGCCGGGGTATGGTTTATTCCAGAGAAGGTAGTAACTGTTTCAACCGCTAGAAACTGAACAATTATAAACTTAAACAGTAAATATGACAAACCACGAGTATAACTCTCCCTCTGTAATTACACAACACGAAAGTTTTGTAATACAAAGTGAGAATAAGCCTTTCAACTTAAAACTGGAGTTGAATTGCCAACAAAAAATGATTGAACAATTTGAAAATTAACCGAGTCAACTAGATGCGTACATCTGAAGGGCGATAAGAGGAAGCCAAGGCAGACAAAAGCAAGCTGTGAGATTGTTAGTGGTGATGAAAGTTGTCATGGACCAGTGTCCGCTACCCTCTCTTCTGCCGGATGTTACCACCATCACACACACCTCACCAACACCATTAACACGTACTTCCATCACCAACACTACCACGTGTTGATGAATAACACACATCTGGAACATTTAGATATCTTTTTTCCCGAAGTGTTTCCTCTTCATTCGGATACAGGTGAAAATAGCTCTGGAAGAAGTAATAGCAGTATTAACGTGATTTGTCCGTCACCCTAGTAAATAACATCTCACATGTGGCCCGTCCGTCACCCTAGTGAATAAGATCTGACATGTGCCAGATCTTGTATACTAGAACAGAGGTGACAAAAGTATAGTTGGAGCTGACGTTACAAGTGAGCGTCGCCCACGAATGGAAGGTCATGCTCAACAGCTGTTAGCAACGGAATTGCAGAAGACTTTGAATACAGAGGTGACTATATATGGAGACAGCAGAAGGAGTGGACACAAAGATAATGTGATCAGTCCATCAGCCTTCAAGTAGTAGTTTTGAGGTGGTAAGTCAGCTATGAAAAGTGTTTAGTTTCACAGTCTTGAACATTATGCCTAAGGATCATTTTCCAAATCACAAAAAAACAGCAACCAAACACCAACACGATGGTATTCGTGTTACCACTAGCATAAAAAAATAGACAAATATATGGCGATGGTATTGTCTAAAGAAGGAAGTCCACTATAGTGAAAAGATATGATGCTTCTTCAACCTCTGGCAAACCTAGCCAGTTAGGTTAGATAGTTAACATTGGCGGGAACACTAACTCTCTTCACAGGAACTCCGAAAGTGACGACACACTGATGTTCCTTAACTTCAATTTGAAAAAATTTAATTATAGCTATTAATGTATGTACATCGCTATTTTTAATATCAGGTATTAAAAAATATGTATGCGCGCGCGC